>NC_090871.1:7423281-7440781 GCF_036669935.1 Montipora foliosa
GGACAGGATATTGCAAAATAATTAAAGGTGTGAACGT
Organism: Montipora foliosa; assembly: GCF_036669935.1. Taxonomy (NCBI): domain Eukaryota; kingdom Metazoa; phylum Cnidaria; class Anthozoa; order Scleractinia; family Acroporidae; genus Montipora; species Montipora foliosa. The sequence goes on from NC_090871.1 coordinate 7,423,319, forward strand.
GTGAGCCAAAGGGCCTCTGCTGGCGCGACATATGGGTGACCCTCAAATGGTCTTAATGACCCCCCACTTGGAAAAAATTAACTGGACCCTGCAGTTCAATACCACCCAATTCAGTGCCTTCTCCTCTAGAATCAGAGGAACTTGGTTTCTTAACGTACTTTTCTACCACTGTTTATCTCCATTTATTAATCACCTTGTCCAGTGAATTTTGCAGGTGTTCGCTTTCTAACAGAGGGGACAAGTTCTCTAACCCACTTTACGTTAAGGGTACAGGTTTCTTTTTGAAGGTTCCATGCAAATTTCAAACTCATTATGCGATGTCCAGGTTCATTATCAATATATCATCAATATCAAGCTAATTCCGATGAGGTCCTTCGGTAATATGGCTAAATCTACGTTAAACCATTCACAACTGACGATGGATTTAAATTTTCAATTAACCTTCTTGCTGAATCTTTGTATTCCTGGCGCAAAATTCATGTAACCGGCAAGAAGCATACGGTGTTTAAGTGCGGCAACGATCCCATGAAGCCGCTGAAACAATATGGCGCCTAGTAAACGCGGTGATCGAAGTATCGAAGTACATTTGTGCTATTAATTAACAATGTGAGAAACCGATTTTCTTGTAGTACTTATACATTATTTTAATGGAGAAAGAAAGGTGAATCGTGTTCTAGCAACCAGTTCCGAACGATTTCATCATATAAGGATTCAAATACAAAAGTTGTTTACTGTTTATCCTGTGTTATCAGACAAAACGTGATTTGCCAGATGGCAACCAATGCTGAAAATCTAGTCGCCAGCACTCAATTTTTTGGTCGCATTGGCGACCACTGAATTTCGATTTCAAGCCCTGATAGTTCTCCGAAGTAATTCTCCAGGTTTATAAATGCGAGAAGCCATGGTTAGACTTGGCGGGAATGTGACAGTTGTGTGATAACCCTAAATTTGACCCTCCTAGGAGGGTAACCCTGCCTTGTAAGGAACTTTTAAATGGCTTAAGAAATCTTGAAGAACAATGCTAACAAGCAAAATCAGGTTACCCAGCTTCCTCCCAGGCTAATCCTAAATTGCCTGTAAAGAAAACCGGGAAAAACAGAGAGGAAGGTAACTGAAAAGAGTGTAATGTGAAGTGCTAGAATTCTATCCCATATGAACCATGTGAGCGTTAGCCCTACTTATGGAACTGGGCCCACACAAGGACAGAGAAAAACTCTGACCTGGGTGGGAATTGAACCCACGACCTTCGGGTTAGATCTCCGCCGCTCTACCGACTGAGCTACAAGGTCAGACGGGAGCAGGCCTTGGGAACTGAAGATGTTAAAGTCACGGCAAAGAACATGTACAAGTACAAGGAAAGGTTACGTTTGTACAAACGTTGGCCGTGTAGCACTTATATTTTAAACAGAGGTAACTGAATAGAGTGTAATGTGAAGTGCTAGATTTCTATCCCATATGAACCATGTGAGCGTTAGCCCTACTGATGGAAATGGGCCCAGACAAGGACAGAGAAAAACTCTGACCAGGGTGGGAATTGAACTCACAACCTTCGGGTTAGATCACCGCTGCTCTACCGACTGCGCTACAAGGTCAGAAGGTAACCCTCCTAGAAGGGTAACCAGCAGACAAAGGACTCCAAGACACCTCTGAACCTTGATTAGCCAAATGAACCAAGTCTAATTAAATTAAGCTTTGTTTGAATGACTCTCCCTAAAGAGTGTTAAGTAATTTGCATTTGAAATTACTTGGAAAGCGATCAGGTATCTTTCCAACCAGCATGGCAATAAATTATTGACAAACTGCCATCTTTTGGGAATATTGTAATCCCCTGGCTAATGTGCAACATTATACGTTTAGGTCAAGCCATCTTGGTTTGACTGAAAATCAGAAACGATGGCTTGTGGCCGGAATAGCACTCAACAACACCCTCATACCACAGATACGTCCATTTGTGGAACAAGGCATCAACACTGAATACAACAACCTGAAGGCTAGCCACAATATTCATGGACAGAGTACATCTGGACGTCTTCAACGGTGGCCACCTAGAAAATTTTTGAAATATGAGAACATCAATGGAAATAATGTTCATCCCAGATATCGTGGAAACTTCAATTATTCTCTGTTTGACTGCCGAGTGATGTCTCATGTTGACTTTGCCAGGTTGTATGTTGAGAACTACATGGCCCACTTCGCTGCCTTTGATGAGCAATGTGATGCTTCAGCTGTGTTGACATTACTTGGTGTGGTGCCTGTATTCTCGGCACCTGTACAAACGGCTGCAGGTGATGTCAGAATGGGGAGGAATGACTGGGCACACCCTGTCTTCAGCAAATGGGATCAAGTCAAGTATCAACAAAGTTTTATTGACATGGAACACCTAGTGAGAGCCATGGCTCTACCAGCTGCAGATGAAGGAAAACTTCTTGGAGAATTAAAAGACTGGGAAACTAAAGGTAATGTGCAGGGTGTTTCAAAGTTTGTTCTGATTTGTTTTCTTCATGATCATAACTTTTCATTATTTATTTAAATGTCTACCTCTTTAAAAATTAGGTCTATTGTTTTTTCTTATTTTTCATTCGATCATTCAAATTATTAGCAACCAGAATGCCTGCCTCTATTTTAGTGACATTTTCTAAGCGCCTAGGCATAGAATGTGCGAGTTCCTTTACCGTTTCAATAGTCCCATTTTTCCATACAAACTGTAGTTAACTTTTCAGCTCTTTCATCGTTTTGGGGGATGGATCTTTGTACGTTGTCTTGTCAATTATACTCCAGATGTTCTCAATGGGAGTGAGATCAGACGAGTTCACTGACCAGCGATCCTTGAGCCTCTCTATGGGTATTCCGAGCTTTCGTCACATTTCTTTTGCAAATCTTCGATTTTTTTAAGCAGATCTTCATTTTGTAGATTGAAATCATTGCCTGACAGTGTAATTGGTGTAATTCACAGCTGAAAAGTTATCTCTCCGCCTAAATAACTGTATAAAATTGCAAAAAGCAAAATAAATTACTGCTAAAACAATATTAACAAGGGAAATTAAAGGTTGTTTGGATTTCTTGGCGAGATTGTTCTGTTTGGTCAGTGTGGATGTTATTTATGTCCTTTAGTTTCTTTTCAAGTTTTCTTTTATACAACCCCCCAAGTTTGAAGCTGGAACAGCAATCCTGTTTGAAGAAGGACTGATAAGGCTACTGCTGCTTCAGTAGTACACCATGTCATAAAATGTGCGTTTCCTCGCAATTCTTTCTCTGCGGCAACAAATTTCAGTCTCTTCATTTTCGAGATGTTTGCCATGTTATCATTCCAAGTGGTCCTCTACTTGCAGCTGGCCATTCTGTTGTTCTTGGGTTTCTGTTTCTAAAACCTTTGCAACTGCACAGGTAGACTGTTCACAGCCTCTCTATTTTTCAATGCTCCTGTTTTGCGCTGGAGTCCAGGACTCTTGCGATTCTATCCGTGTGTTCAATGTTTGAATAAAACTACGAGAAAATAGAGGGCTGTGAACATTCTACTGCACAGGCAGTTGGCGTTTTCTTGTTTATAAAAGAATTTGTGATACACCATGTGTATTTTGACTTTAAATTTTTTTTAATTTGTGGCCTTGTAGTGGCCAATTGGTCGAGGATGAGAAGAGATGAAGGATATTTTTCTGGTTATACTCTGTATGCATTTTATTCTTTTTACTTTATGTCTTAATGTTGATCAGTATTCCATCTTATTATGCGTATTTTTGAAATCTTCGCTTTAATCTTAAGATCTTGATTTCTTCAGCGGTAATCGTCGCACCTTCAGTTTCTTCAAAAATACCCATGGGCTCATCATTGGCAAATTCTTTTGACACAATGTCTGAGTTACCATAGAAGTGTGAGCAGTTGCTCCATCCTGAATGAATGTCATCTCTTTCTTTGAGCTAAACTACTTCTTTTCTATTGGGCCACCTGTCACCTGATGCCTTGATGTTAACAGTTTCACTTCTCTCTCAAGGATTTGGTTGATTTAGTACTCAGAAGTTAAGGATTGGCCAGTGGGTAGCATTTGTAACTTTGTGAGCCCACGACCTGTCATGCCATCCTGCACCATCACCTTTGCACTTTGCTTCACGTGGAAAGCTGGAGAAACATTACATTCCTGGGAGCCCCATATGATATGGTTTTTTAGATTAGGGTACGGGAAAGATATTTAGGAAACTCATCTGTAACTAAAAAATTGTCCAAATCTTCTGCTGTGAGCTTTGCGTATTTCTTGGCGAATCTCAAACGAGCTTTACTTTGCTTTTTGCTCCTTTTTTAGCCCTGTATCTCCACACCGTTATGCTTGAAACTTCGATATTTTTCTGCTGAAGATTCTTGGCAGTCTTCCTTTTTGAATTGTCCCGTTTGTACTTCCCTCTCTCAATTGATTTTCAAGCACAATTGGTTAAAACAAGTGGTCGTCTGCTTCTTGGTTTGTCTTTGAAGCACTCTCTTTTCGACCACCTGTTCACCCAATGTTCCGTCTTGTTAAAAAATTTAGCGATTTCTTTGAAATGCGAAATGTGCTAGGTTTAATTGGTCCTTGACTTATAATTTCTCACATGAAAAACAAAACAAAACTCATAAACCAAACGATCCGAAGTTTGCAAAAGCATTTAAATCAGCTAGGTTTGTATAAAGAATAAAACAATCATTACCAACCAGCATTTTCAGGCAACACGAGTGACGATGCATTGGGTATTGCGCCAGGTTACTAAGCCGTTGAACGATCGCATTTTATTTGAAGAAAGAGAAATGCCTTTTAAGGCCGGGACACACTAGGCGACAAGTCGCAGCGGCATGTCTCTGCGACAAGTTGCTCCATGTGTACTACTTGCAAAACAAGTCGCTGCAACATGACGCCTGTTCGGAGCACACACAGTGATCTCGTATGAGGGGGAATGTGAACTAGTTTTCTAATTCAATATGGCTGACCACATGACGCTCTCTCATTGGTTCATTTATATTTTGTCGCAGCGACTTGTTGCCAGAAGTGTACACACAATGCGACAACGCTGCTTTCCTGCTATCGCGGCGACAAAATTCTGCCACAGCGACAATGATTTTCATGAAATTAACTGTGGCACACAAGGCGATTTGTTGTGGCGACTTGTTGTCGCAGCGACTTATCGCCTAGTGTGTCCCGGCCCTTAGAGCTTTCCGCCTTTAGAAAACGAAAAATTCTAGTGTCTATTTCAGATTTGTGCTTTTGAGTATCTTCAACATTTAGAGTTGGACAAATCCTTTTTCTTTTCAACTGGAATTGCTTACATTGATTTTGAAGTCTTTTGTCCACTGCGTTCGTTATGCCCAAGACAACATTATTATGTTAATTTTGAATAAATTATTCAGCTGGAACTTGGCTCTAAATCTTTGACCCGTGTATAAGTCGAGGGCGATTTTTGGAGCTTCTTTTGAGGCCATAAAAGGTCGACTTATACACGGGTAAATACGGTACATATCTAATGTCAGAAAACAAAGGTCTGACATTGTAACTGTATTAATGATCAACTTACAACCTTTACCAGATAGCTTTCTTACTAAATTGCTACTTATCTGGTGGTTATAATATTATTGCCACTGATCAGTTCTAGTTTTGTTTGGTTGGCAGGAACACATCTTTGCATGAATTCTCCCATAGACCCAGTGTTGTTACAACTGGTTCAACAAGGACTTCAGTCACTGCAAGATGACGTGAGGAACATGTCTGTAGAATTTGAGGAAGAGAGGAGAAAAGTCCAACATGAACTGAAAAATGTTGCAACAGCTCTGGAAGAGGTGGAACAGAGGGTGCAATTACTGGAGACTGGGCAGCGGACCTTAGAGCATCGCAGTGGATTACTTGAAGACAGAATGGATCATTTTGAAGGTACCAGTACATCTTAAGTAATGAATTGTTTTACAGTCAAACCTCTCCACAACAGCCTACTTGGGTACAGAAGAAAGTGGCTACTGTACAGAGGTGGCCATTATGGGGATGTAGGGGTGTAATATAACACCGTCATGTTTTTTTCAGGGTTTGTTCATTTTTCTTTTTTAAAAAATGCTTACTTTAGTACATAAATATGCAACAAAATCAAAATAATTATATCAACAAAACAGAAACCAAACAGAAACAGACCAACAATGTGCTGTACAGATCAAGTATCATGACCTTTGGCAATAAAAACTGGGTTATGGGCACCACTCATCAACCCTTGATTAACTGGCTGTTGCTGAGTGGTTCTTCTCTGACAGTTGTTGGGATGTCCTTCAGTGGCCATTGCCATTGTGAAGAGGTGGCCATTGTAGAGAGTTTAACATAAATCAAGTAAATGTATGGACTGTCCGCTGTAACAGAAAAAAGTGGCCATTGTAAAGAGGAGACTGTTAGTGGGGTTTACAATGTATGTATGGAATAATTAATAAATGTTGGAGAAAGCGATGGATGGAGCTAGGAACTTATGGTAAATTGATCCAATGTAATTAACTAATTAACTGACAACTCATCAAAATTCTGCATGCAGAGCCATGATGTGTACTAGTATGAACATACTAATTAATCCCCCGGCTTCCGTCTCTGACACTATACGTACCTTTTACTTTATATTACCTTATTTTGGTCCTTTTTCTTTTATCACGCAGAAAAAGGTTCGCCTTTTTGCTAAACGTTATTGTAATAATATTGATATTAAGTTAGTTTTCTCATCATTTAAAATCGGCAACATGTTCAGCGTGAAGGATCCTGTCCCTTGTGGGCTCTGTGCGGGTGTGGTATACAAGTTTTTGTGGGCGGGCTGTAGTGCCTGCTATGTCGGCGAAACTACCCGGCATTTTTCCACGCGCGTACGTGAGCACACTTTCAGTGATAGGACCTTGCACGTCTTCAAACATCTACAGAATTCTGAGCATTGCCGCACTTTGTGCTCTAATGATTGTTTTAGCATCCTAGATCACGCTTCTACCACCTTCCAGCTTAAGATAAAAGAAGCCATTCACATTCAATGGGAGAAACCTACACTTAATCATCAACTTTATCATGTTACTTTAAAACTTTCTTTGTAATCTTTTACATTGTCATGTGTCCTTACAGCTAATTAGCATTTTGGTTCACACTATATATTCAACTCTGTACTTTGTAATTTAAACTGAAGATGGCAGAAGTTCTGTCGAAACATGTTTTTAAATTTAAAAAGTGTGGTGCTGTTTCTTAAACTAGACCCTCCGTGAGGGTACACTGGGTTGCCTGTGGTACGTGCACCGTCCCAGACAATTTTTTTCAAGTTGGGGGGTCATTAAGAAGTTATACCAGACGAGGCCCTTTGGCTCACAGGTCCTAACACGTTCGTACGACAGAACAGATCTGTCCTTCCGTAATATGTAGCTCTAACAGTGCACGATATTGTTTTGGTATTGCCTATCATTGTAGTGCCATGGTAGAAGTTTTGGGTAAATAGTCTGAGAAGACATGTGGTTACTAGCAAAGTACTGAACCCAGAAAGATTGAAGAAAATAAATGGGAAGTGAGAAACATTGGCTTCTGGGCTGACATGTTGATAAACTTCTTTTCACCACAAGTTTAAGCGTGCCTTCTGAGCCATCTGACAGCTCTGTAATACCGAAGTTCACTGAAGTTAATCCCTGTTGGGCGGGGTTAGTGTTTGGATGGGAGACCAAAATAATATACCCCTCATAAAACAGAAGCATCGGACCGAAAATACTATTAACGCTAACAAATGCGAACTCAGCAAGGTACAGATTTTGTTAGCTTGCTTTATGCAAAAACAAATATTGATGCAAAAGTAAATAAATATTGAAACACAGTTTTTAGAAAGAGCAGAAGGAAGTCTCCAGGACGGTCGATCGAGAATAACATATTTACGACATGAAAACAACATTAATTTTGAACCGTGAATATAGAATATAAAAAGTTACGATCAGCGACAAACATTTTGGGAGATTTTTGCTACGTTCAAATAAATCGCCAAATCGAAAGTGACATGGCCGGAATTCAGCGGGCGCCGTGATTAAGTTACCGCGGCATGTTTATTCGCCAAACAGTGAAGCATCTGTGTCAAATGATGGCAAGATACCGGGTTTTTGTAAGTTTCTTTTTCTGTCAAGTGTTATAAAGTTTGACAATGAAATGAGCGAAGTCAAAACAAAGATCACAATCGCACAACTCTTGTTTATGAAAAGTCAAAATTTACTCTCCAGGACGCGTTCGACGTTATTTATCACCAGGTAATTCCATCATTTTGGAAATGGCAGCTACTTTATTATTCTTCTGCGTCACAATTTTTCACTGATTTTGGGGCTCATTTTGTTGAAACTCAAGCACGCTTTCAACAGACCTGTTTATTTTCGTGACTTATGCATTACCACAAAAATTCTCCCCGTATCACATTTCAACACATGTATGCAAATTTGCTAAGCTTGAAAATTACACAACATGATAAATTTACAAAAGCTGGAAATTTCACAGAAATATTTTCTAGCGAAACATTTATCGAAACAAGCAACATATTTGCTATAAGAGGCAAGAAACCCTTCCTATTTCAGTTGCGTGCGTGCAAGCGAAACACACAATCACAAAGCATATGCAATTAAATAAATTTCTGACAGTTCACATCAAACCCTTTTCGAAAGAACCTTGACCGTACATAATAAAGCACAAAAGAGACAACAAGCTTTCATTCAAATAATTTTTCACTGTCACATTTCCAACTTTTTTTAACCTTTGCAGAGTTGAGTACAAAATGAATGTTACTTGCCAGACAAACAGGCAAACTTTAAATAGGTGCGACCACAGGTAACCCAGGCTCACTGTGTGCGTCACGTAGGTATTAAAATATAGAGAACATATGAGGCGAAGTTTAGGTCTGAAAATTTGCTAGAAAATGGCAATAAAAATCGATAAAACTTACCATGTCGTGAGCTGTTGTTGTCTTTAATACGTACACGAAGTTTCGGGGAAAATGGTCCCCGTTCACCTTGCTTCATAATATAGTGACAAGGTCCTTGCATACGGCGAGAGCTACTGAAATTTAAACTGACCAATCAGAATTCAGCGAGCGGGAAAAACTGTGCTATCCGATGTCACGCCAATTGTTTACATTCTGATTGGTTAGATCTGTGGACATTCGCTCAGCCTTCCCTTGTGACTCTCTTGACCGTCGCTTCTTTGAACTCAGCGAGACAGAAATGACGCATAATTTGTTCTGACAATCAATTTGCCAATCCTCTTTATCCAGTTTATGGATTGGGCTAGCATGTGATTAACAACCAGGATCGCTTTTAAACTTTATTCAGTAGAAGAAGAAGAAGACGTTGCTGAGTGAACATTTTTACGACGAAATCCCTTGGTTTGTTCAGCACTTTGATGTCGGATAACTGAGCCGCTCTAACGAGTGTTGGGTCAATCACATTTGATCGTCTGACCTCAGGAAGTTCTTTCACCCCTTGTTTGTGTCCACCATGATCGAACTTCAGGTGAAGCGCTATGCTGCTTTATGTCAACTTCGATGGCTTGTGATGAGCTTGCCTGCTGCCGAATTCGAAATTGTTGTTGTATTTGGGCAAGATTGGTCTTATCGGGTTGGAACTTAATAGTGAGGGGAACAATTTTTCGTTCATCTGCTGTGCCAAACACCGAATAATCCTGTTGGGTGTTCCACGTGCTTGGCGAGTCTTGCACGATCATCGTCTATCAGATCTGGAGTGGAGTTTTTTTTCAATGATTACAACTTGCGATCGTTCTGCAAACATCTACGTAGCATGCAGCACTTTTTTAGTGGCTCAAGGATCCTGTTCTGCTGTTTCAAAAGGAGTCGTGCATTCTTGAGCAGTTTGTTCTTCAGTGCTTGTATTTTTTCGTTTGTTCCTTGTGGCGCAGAGTAACTTTGATGATTTGAAAGGACTTGAATCTGTAGTTGAATCTGTACTTGAATTAGCGATTTTTTGTTAAGGAAACATGGCCAACAAGTGAATGGTACACAAAATTAGGAGAAACTGTTGGTTGAATAGACAATACTTGTAGACATAATTATCTACCCAGTTTAAGTACTAAGATCAACAAGTTGTTTGGCTCCACAAGTTTCATTTTCAGGCCAGGTACCCGAATTCACCCAGGTACTGGTACACTACCATAGTGTTCTTTGGAAATTGAATAGCTCCTTGAACACTTGGTTGCTTGAGAAGAAACTTGATGTGTTTGTTCTCTACATTGGTGAATGCAGCCATGAACTGTCCATTGTGGATAAACTCCGGACCAACTCTCCTTTCAATTTATTCTTTCTTCTTTGCAGGGCATCAACAACCTATTATATCAACCCTAAATCAACCTATTATATCAATGCCATCAAAACAAACTATGGTAAATTCAACATTCGCTTTGCAGCTGTAAAAGTTTGGAATCACCTTGAAGAAAGTATTAAACACCTCTCCCTCAAAACGTTTAAAAACAAAGTCAAGTTAAACATCTTACAGTCTTACTGCTCATGAGTTTTCAACTGGAATTTATTTCTTTATTTTTATTTACTTATTTATTTATCCGTTTTCTCTTTCTTCTCTTTTTTTGACTAATTAATTTACTTACTCAAGCTCTAGTGCCAACCTACCTCCTATATTAAACACTACTTAGTTTTTCTCAGCTCGATTAGCTTTTTAGTTATTCTGAGTCAACATTACCTTGGTTTGTATTAATATTTTATAAATTATTGTAATCTTTAACTTTATTTTGGTAATAAAGCTTGTTGTTGTAATGGTGTCCCTTGTAAAATGTTTAAGTTTAAAGGGTACATGTATGTTAAAGTTATTTCCCATTTCACAGGGCACTGTGGTTGCCAGATTCACTTTCAAACTTATCATGGAAACATAAATCAATACCAGTGAATAGACACTGAAAAGTCAGGCCCTTGAATTGTTGATAGAAAATTAATTTAAATGCATATATATGAAACATCAAATGAGGAATTGTTTTTTTTCATTCCCTTTGTGGACCTAAAATACATTGCTGCAGTTTGTTTATTGCTTGTTCATCCAGAGAATGCATGTTTTATGAGTTAAATGAGTCAATGAGTCATGAGTCAATGGACTCACAGTCAATATCGTTCATTCAATGTCTTGATCGCATCAAATTATTTAATTTTTAGGTATTGTGTCAGATCTCCATAGAGACACTATCTTTATGTAAAAACTTAACTGGTTGCTTTTTGGAGCCCTAATTTGTGGCATATTTAGATAGGCAGGAAATGTTCCACATTTTATGGTAAATAGTTCTGCCTAGTTTTAAGGAATATTGCAGCCAAATCTAATTGAATATGAGACATTTTGTGAATTTAAAGACTATTAATATTGTTTGCACTTGTTTTAAAAGACTTATTTTAGGGTTGGCACTCAAAAGTGTTCCTTCAATAATCTTTTTCTTTAAAGATTGCCTTGGGAGAATTGGATTAAGGCTAGTTTTTTCTTTTAGCTTCTTTCCCCAGTGCCCCCTGAGAATGGAGTAGGTTTGGTTTTGCCCAATGTTGAAAGATGAAACAATGCCTAAATCAGCTGCAAGGAATAGCTCATGGTGCTTTTTTACAAACACGGGCATGAGGGTGCTTGTAAGCATCTGAGCATTGTTTTGCATGCTAAAGTGTTATTATAAATAATTTATTTCTCTAAGAGAGTCTTCTTTTCGTGTCGGTCATTCAAAAATTGTTGGAGCTGTTGGATGAAAGAGGCAGAATATTTAATGAGGCCCTCCTGGGGAGAGGGGTCCTTGTTCCCTTTAAATATTTGCTTGCGTTTCCTTGTTCCTCAAATTACTTTCAAACTTGTTCCCAGCTTTTTTATCCCTACAATTTAAATATTGGTTTTCTTCCCTTGTTCCCTAAAATATTTTGATATTGTTCCTCTGTTCCCCAGTTCAAATAAGCCATGTTATCTTCTTCCCCCAAACCCCTGGGAGTGCCTCTTTGATGTTAATTCTCGTATTGGGCTAATAGTAATTCACTGTAGAATTGCAAGACACAGCAAGTTCTTATTTGGGAGTGAGGGAAAAGTTTTCAATAAATTTTCGCACAATACAAGAAACAAAATATGACTGCACCTTCTAGATCTTACTCTTTTCGGACATGAATCAGCTTGTTTGCACCTATCTGGCGACCTGCGGGAGGGCAAGCTCTAGAAGCTCTTCCTTAGCAGTGAGCCTTCCGCTAAAAAACTTTCCAAGTCTGGCTTTCCGGTGTTAGGGGCCGAGGTTTTTGTGCAAAATTCATCAGCGGCTTCCTTGCATCTTATAAAGGGAGTTCCTTCGAGTAATGGTCAGTAAAAGGTTTGTAGTGCTTATACAAATTTTTGCTACTTGAAAATGTATGTTTACACGAAACAAATATCAGCTTGACAATTTTTCTTTCCCGATACCCCTTTTAAAATTCACGTGAACGCTTTTAATAGAGGGCCAGGAAACCATTTAAAACATTTTGTGGCATTTTTTTTTTGTCAACAAATTTAGGTTGTCGGCGAGCAGAATTCGAACGTAAGCTGTTGTGCTTTGGCTGTTATTTGTGCTTTTTCTGACTATTCTAAGACGAATTCAGGCTGGTATTTTCGAATCAAGTGTAAGAAGACGGCAAAACCATAGTAATGTATTTAGTTGTGCTGACTTCGCGAACAAACACTTTGGTAGCGTCCTTTCCACGGCATAGATCCACAACAATGTCATTTACGCACAACCGAAATGCCCTGTTACCGGTGAAAGGGCAAATGATTGACAGGATAGCACAGTTTTGACTGCCGCGCGCACTGCGGGCGCGGGTACCGTATGCAAGGTAGGAGACGGAAGCCAGCGTCGGGACTCCGATCGACCCAAAACAAGCACGATTTTTTCCGCGAAAATGAAATCCAGTCGCTAAATAAACACGCCAGGTTCGTGGAATAGGAATTTCTCTAAACCATGAATCCACTGAAGCATCTCCAGGTAGCAACGCGGAGCCACCAGACTCCGTAAAACTTGTAAGTTAACCTGCTAAAATGGCGGCCAGAAAGCGTGGTACTCACGAAGTGCCCAATTCAAAATGGCACTGAACTCTGGACGCCTGGTGACGAGTATAATAAGTCTCTCTCGAGGGAGGGGAGTCCCAAATTGCTAAAAACAAAACTCACTGAGCAATTTGGGACTCCCCTCCCTCGAGGGACACTTATTATACTCGTCACCAGGCGTCCAGAGTTCAGTGCCATTTTGAATTGGGCACTTCGTGAGTACCACGCTCTCTGGCCGCCATTTTAGCAGGTTAACTTACAAGTTTTACGGAGTCTGGTGGCTCCGCGTTGCTACCAGGAGATGCTTCAGTGAATTCATGGTTTAGAGAAATTCCTATTCCACGAACCTGGCGTGTTTATTTAGCGACCGGATTTGATTTTCGCGGAAAAAGTCGTGCTTGTTTTGGGTCGATCGGAGTCCCGACGCTGGCTTCCGTCTCCTACCTTGTCACTATATTATGAAGCAAGGTGAACGGGGACCATTTTCCCCGAAACTTCGTGTACGTATTAAAGACAACAACAGCTCACCACATGATAAGTTTTATCGATTTTTATTACCATTTTCTAGCAAATTCTCAGACCTAAACTTCGCCTCATATGTTCTCTATATTTTAATACCTACGTGACGCACACAGTGAGCCTGGGTTACCTGTGATGCGACTTCAGTAAACACTGTGAGACACAACAGAGATCACTGATCTACTTGTGGTGTTCGATTCCTTCTCTGTCTTTGCTGCACCCGTAAGTTACCAGAGAAATTTCCATTTGGTTTCAGTGTTGTACGTAACACCACCTTGGCGAAATATTAAAAGTACACCTCATTTTGATTTCGGCTCGACTGGCGAAAGATGCACGCTGTCGAAGTCCATTACTCGTCGCTTTTAAGATTCCAGATCATTATGTTTCACCGCCTGTCTTGACGTTCCATTCTTGAGCTCCATATGGGTATACTTTCTTTAAAGATGTACTAAAACGCCATTCGCGTTACAATGACTTCCGACGCCATTACAGGTTAATTGTGCAGAGCAAGCAACGCATTACCCCAGCCCCCTCAAACCTAACAAAATACGCACAGAAGACTCTATGCACAAAGACACCACTTAGCAGGGGAGTGACAGGCAAGACTTTTACCGACACGGAAAAAAATACTAAAACGGAAATCTACCTATTTTCCTACTGGATTGCCATAGGCAACCTAGTAAAAAACCCACGAAATGAAACCGAGATTCCGACTGGGTTTGGCAACCCAGTAAATATAATTATATAATTACATTAATTATAATTTGCCATACTAAACCTCCTACCAAAACAACACACATCTGATGATCTGTCTCAACAAACCGCTCTGCCACCCCCATTACAAGAATTGAAAAAAAAAAAAAACCACAACAGCTAAAAACAAATACCCAGGATGTGAGGGAGGGGCCTAAACCAATTATGTGCAGTGTAAAATGAAACACAAAACTGTTTAATCTGATGCAAGGGCCTAGGAGTGTAGGTGAGTGAGACAAAAGAATATTGTACTTGGCAAAGTTTTTTTTTGTTTCTGTCATCGATAGTTGTATTGTTTCAAATAAAAAAGGGAATGTAATTTTGAACCAGTATATGAAAACTGTTAGTGGTTTGATAGGTTGCAAGTGTGCGTTTATTTATCATGTTTTCATTTTATAACTTTACGTGCAATACAGGGGCAGTAAACCAGAAGATAGAGAGACTTGAGAGCAGTAAGCAGAGCACAGAAGACAAAGTAAATCTTCTTCAAGGTGATTAAAGTAATTATTTCGATGAGATTTTCCTGTTGTAATCTTTATAGAGAATTATAATGTCGATCTTCATGATGTGAGAGAAATAGACCATGTTCTTACCCTTCCCACTCACACTCACCCATACCCTTCCCTACCAAGAAATAGATTAGGGCGAGTCTCTCTTCTCCTTGGTCTGGGTACCTCCTTGGTACATTTCGCAGTCTGATCTAATAGATGCCAGTTCACAAATTCTGCCACCACTGTCTGTAGTATTGTTGTGCAACCACATAACATTGGCATCCCATTCAGAGCCATATTTGGGGAAAACTCATTGAAGTACTCAAAGAGTATACTGTGACAGCCTACTACATGTATTAATATTCAATCAAATAATAGCAATTATAATTAAAAGTGCTCTGAAAAATGTCACGCCAGTGTGACATGATGAGGTCATTTCATGTTGCTTAGGAACTTAATTAACAAAAACTCAGTGAAACGCAAGCTCAATCCATTCTTGGATTGATTGATTTTATTCTTCTTGGAGAAGGGATTTTACCCCCTTGACAGGTTTATTGTTCCCTAGATTGTGTTAAGGTTGAACATTGAGTCTTTCAGTCCACAAGACAATCATGGATATCTTTGTTGTGTTCAGACTTGGTTGGTAATAGCTAGGCCCATGAAATTTATTTACCTGATATTCATTTGTGTGAGAATAATTTTGTTTTTTTCTGGGTACCCACTTAAAGAACAAGTGGAAGACTTGACAAAATCCAATGAAACTGCGTTGTGTCAAGACAATCCCATGCCAACTGGTAAGTTTGTGACAATTTTACGCTACAAGTGGTTTATTCTGGCAAGGTACACGGAAGATTAAATTTGCAGTGACGTATGTACTTCCTGTCAATTTCATCTTACGTTGCAGCAAAATAAGAATGTAGTCGCTCTTTGATGTGTGCCAAGGTCTGCTTTTTCTGTTTAGGCTTTCCATTTTTGGGGGGGGTGTCTACGTACATTTTCTAGAGCATAGAACTGAATTAAGCGATGAGTTTGTATGGCATTAGGTCTCGGTTTGTAGTACATTGTGCTCTTCAGGGTGACGGTAATCGAGATTCATTTATTCGTTCGTTCGTTCTTTCATCCATTGACACTCCTCTTAAAGTCATTGACACTACCCTCAATTAAAGTTAGAATATCATGCATTACAATATCAACTGCCTCACATTAGATGCAGTTTCTCTGCTTGCTCAATACGTTGCATCGTAAAGAGTGGTTGAGTTAGCTAACGGACGAACTGACGGACCTGTTTATCTTTGCTAGGCCGAAGTATTTTGTACGTTCAGATCCAATTCAGATTACTTGGTTGGTAATAGCTAGGCCCATGAAATTTATTTACCTGATATTCATTTGTGTGAGAATAATTTGTTTTTTTCTGGGTACCCACTTATAGAACAAGTGGGTAAACTCTTTGTGTTTATTTCATTTATTGTGGGAACTGGACTTGTGTTTTTATTACGCGGTTATTTGTTTTTCTAGCGTGTCCAGAGAAACTTGTAGAGCTTATCAAACGAGACTACAAAGGTGCTGTTTTTTGTCCGTTTCCATGGTGCGAGGATGAGCTACAATTGGAACTGTCCAACATCTTTACAAGATTAAAAATCATCAGCAAGAAAAAAGAACGCGCGAGGCGAACGGACAACATCGTAAATATGACAGATGTCTTCGCACCACGTAAAGAATGTGACAAACCAAGAGTGGTGCTGATTGAGGGGCAGCCTGGAATGGGTAAAACCACTTACTGTCAGAAGCTTGCATATGATTGGTCCATGGCGGAAATTCCACCTGAAGCTTCGTTTCCCAAAGTAGAGATACTACTTCTTCTGAAGTGCCGTGACATGAAGACTGCTGACATCGAGGAAGACATCAGTGATAAGCTGCTACCACTCGATGCAGACAAGAAGGAGAAGGAAAACTTCTTCGAGTTCATTCGCCGTAATCAATCGAAAATCTTATTGGTTCTTGATGGATTGGATGAATTACGTCATGATCTCTTGCAGGATTTCCTACCCTTGATTAAAGGCAGAGTTTTCTCCAATTTGTATTTAATGTTGACAGCTCGACACGAGCCAGGAACGAAGAAGGTACGGCGATACTGTGACACACTTTTAGAGATTGTCGGCTACACCAATGAAGATGCTGACAGCTACATCGAGAAGTATTTCAGCAATCACGAGAATCCAAGCCTTGCAGAGAAAATGATCGAGAAATTGAACTGGAGTCCACAGCTGAGGGAATTGACTACCAATCCACTTAACACAGCTTTGCTGTGCCTTGTTTTTGAAGATTCAGAAGGAAAGTTCCCTTCAAACAGAACCAAGTTGTATGACGAACTTGTTTCATGTGTTTTGAGGAGATATTGTGCAAAGAAGGAAGTTTCTTTGTATAACAATGATCCCATTGAGGCATTTGCAGAACAGCTCAGTTTACTGGGAAAGATGGCCCTTGAAGCTCTGTTAAATAATCAGGCTTATTTCACTGGAGATGAGTTGAAATGCCAATCAACCGAATTCCTAGAATTCGGTTTTCTTTCTCGAGAGGCTAGTGTGAGTAAAATCAGACCAAACCCGAGCTATTCATTTTCGCATAAGACCTTTCAGGAATATTTTGCGGCGTTCCACTTGGCCCATCAGCTGTTAAA
>NC_090871.1:7450781-7465781 GCF_036669935.1 Montipora foliosa
TAGATTTTGTCCTCTAAAATTCTAACTGCAACGTGACAACCTCTTGCCGGTCTTGGCGCCGCTAAAGCCAGATAGAATGATTGTTTGCGATGTTCTTTACAATCACGCACGATTACTTTGCGGCGCGTGAGTTTGAGTTTTGTTCCAGCTGGTAAGACAAAGCCCTCGTGATCGGTCTTTATTAACATGTGAAGAGGATAGGTGTTTCCAAACCAGCCTGTTGGTTAGGCAATTATCCAGGCATGCTTTACCTCTCGTGGGGAAATCGGCCATAACGTCCCAACCCGACAATGCTTTAAGTTCTTGCGTGTCCAATCGATTGACGTCCCCACCGCTCACAATAACCGTGTCAGGGTGTTTATCCAACGCCGAGTCCACAAAGCTAATGAGATAATTCATCAAATCCGCGTCTCGGTATTTATGCTTCGGTGGGTTGTAAAGGCCACCAATTAGCATACGGTGACCAGAAGGCAGCAACAAAGTTAAACAAATAAGTTCATAAAGTCTGGAACAGTAAACATCCAGGACCTTGAGGCTATCCCTTACATAGATGGCCACATTGCCCTTTTGGCAAGATTTCCGCACAGGTCCCTACTTCATTGTGCATACGGTCCTTTGTTTCAAGAAAACAATAGCGATAACAATAGACGTCCGTTGTCTAAATCTATATGGACTTCAAAAAAATCGGTAGAATTTCTGACTGAAATGCGGAAAATCGAACATTTTCAACTTAATTTTTGCACTTTTCCTACAATTTTAGCCATTTGTCAATTTTAAAATAAGCGAAAGAAAAGTAGTTGTTCTGTAAATTGTCGTCTAGAATTCCAAAGAAATATCATTATCAAGGTGTGAATTAGCAACTTGACTCGTTATCTCAGTGCTCTAGAAGAGGGACAAGTATTCCAGAGGTTTACAGTGGTACGGAGTTCAAGGCAGACTGCGGGAGACATTGAAAAAAGGACAGAAAAATCCGAGTGGAATCTGGAATAGAAAGACAGGACAAAGAAATCGAAAGAGGAAAGCTGGGACGAAAAGAAACAAGCACGGTGTGAGCAAAAAGGGCAAAGAAAAGAGAGAGGGAGAAGAAAAAAGAGAGCAAGAAAAAAAGAGAGGGAGGAAACGAGAGCGAGAGAAGGAGATCCACTTTTAATCATCCCGTAAGTACAAATTAGCCATGTATATCTTCGATACCCTTGGGTATACGTATTGTTCGAATAGCGCAAATACTACATAATTAATTTGTCCTGCATACATAATGCAATAGCGACCTGTGCGGAAATAATAATAATAATAATAATAATAATAATAATAATAATAATAATAATAATAATAATAATAGCAAAGTATTTGTCAGCGCATTTAAAATTCTCAATGTGCTTACAGCGGGAAGCTAAAAATCTGAATTATATATATAACCTTATGTAACGAAAAATAACTAAGTTAAATCGTATAATTAACTATCTAAGGGTTAAAATAATCGCAAAAAAAAAATGTTTTAAGTTTCTTTTTTAAAAATACTTACAGTCACTGACTTTTTTAAAAGATTTAGGCAGACTGTTCCATAGTTTCGGGGCGCAATAAGAGAAGGTTCTTTGACCATAAGAGGCTGTCATGACGTTCGGAACTTGTAGAAGTAAAAGTTCGGATGAACGTAAAGAAAGATCTGGTTTATAAGAACTAATAAGCAAAGTAAGATAACTAGGCGAATGTGCATTCAGAATTTTGTAGGTTAAGAGTAAAATCTTAAAAGTGATGCGTGACCTAACAGGAAGCCAATGTAGGTTCTTAAGCACTGGGGTAATATGGTCTCTCCGACTGCTTCCTGTGATTACACGAGCTGCGATGTTCTGAACCCGTTAATTTGTAGTTTTTCGTGCTCAATAGTAGGAAGTCCATAGAGAATACTATTGCAGTAATCTATCCGGGAGATCGCAAAAGATTACTTTGGGACATGTACTTTCTAATTCGACTAATTGATCTTATTGCAGAAATAGCTTTTTTGCAAGTATCATTAATATGCTGTCTTAAATTAAGTTCCTTGTCCAGTATGACACCTAAGTCCCAGGACAACATCTTCCCGATGATCTAGAGACATCAAAATGCCATCCAGAACACACAATAATGCGGTTTCCGTGGAATGATGCTTGCGATATGCAGATTGCAAAAGTGGAAAAGCTTGTTAGTTTCCAAATAAAGATTTATTTGAAACACTACAGCTTTTTCGATGACTTTAGATAGGAAATGAATGTTCGCTATAGGTCTGTAGTTCTTCAGGTTCTCCCGATCAAGATCTTGTTTTTTCAAAAGTGGTCGTATAAGGGAATGCTTGAGACAAGTTGGAAACACACCCGTCGACCCGTGATTCGTTGATGATATCCGTAACAACAGGCACAATGAGGTCCAGATGATCTTTACGTAGCTGGGTTGACATAGGATCCAAAGGACAAGATTTCGTTGACAAGGCTTTTATAACATGATTAATCATAGTAGAGCTGACTTGGCTAAACTTGGAAAGAGATAATTATTTGAGGAGCTTCCTTGTCAATCATAAAGGAACAGGTGGTAGCTTTAGGGACTCCGTCCAGCTCTCGTCTGAAGCCGTGAATTCTTTGGATGAAAAAGTCGTTGAAATTTTCAACAAGCTGGGCTAGTGAATCATGTGTCGGTATTACTGGTGATCTTACAGTGAAAAAACCATCAATCATTCTAAAAAGCTATTTAGTGTTCGAGTTTTCAATTTTTTGCTTGTAGTAACTACACTTGGTTGATTCAAGCAGGCTATTATAAGTAGCACACGACTCCTCAAAAAGTTGCTGTGGACCTCATGTCGTGATTTCCTAAATTTCCGTTCTGCTTGACGTTTGTCGCGTTTCATAGCCCTAAGATCAGATTTGTACCAAGCAGAACGAGGCCGATGGGTTACCCATCTCGTTTGGAGTGGAAAATGAGCATTGTAGACTTCCCCAAGAGTAGCATTATATGTGTCAACTGAGATATCTTGGTCGAGAATCAGTTGCGAGAGTGCGTCTGCATGTCAGGTCAAGCCTTAGCCGATCCGAGTCAAAGGTTTTATTGTTCCGGCAGGTCACGAGAATTTTGGAGCGAGGTGGCTTCGCGAAGTTCAGTTTACACATGACAACTCGTTGGTCGGAATAGATGTCGTGCAGAATTTCAACCTCCTCTGTTAGTGATTCATCTTTCCTCGTTATGATCAAGTCAAGAGTATGACCACGGCGATGAGTAGAGCCAGATACATGCTGAAATAAATTGGCAGACTCTAGTAAGTCAATGAACTGACGGGTCTCACCGTTAGAGGAGTTATCAATATAATAATTAAAATCCCCACAAATAATTAGGGGTCTTCCATCCAAAGTAAGTTGTTCGCAAAAACGCGAGAACTCCTCAAGGAACATAGCTGAGCTAAGATTATTTTTCTTTGAAGGCGGTGGTCGATACATTACCACAAATCGAGCACCGAAATTTTTGTATTTCACAAAAAGATCAGTGTATTCGAAGGACTTGAAAACAGCGTTTGCATTCCTAACCGTCATTTGCTTTGTGACACCCTCAATTTTGAATCTAAGCGGATTCAAAAACTAAAACCTCCTCCCTTCAGGAACAATTCAAGATACGAAACAACGAGTGAATAAAAATCGTACAAAGCATTTTCCATGCTGTACGGTGTTTATTTCATAGGATTTTTCGTGGTAGTGCTTGATAGAAAAATTTATTTCGCACAAATGGAGTGGGGCGATGAAAGCAATGAACAATGGTTTAAAATCGCCCAACCTACAATTTATTTAATTTTGTATAATAACCAAATCAATGCTCGCGCTCTGATTGATCAATCAGCTATGTTTTATTGTGCCAACAAACTCATGGAAAAATCGCGCGTCTTCTGAATTATTTTATAAAAGCAATAGACCAGAGGTTTCTATGGTTTATAGGCATGATAAACCACTCCGTGCATACGGCAAGAGCTACTGAAATTTACATTGACCAATCAACTTTCAGCGAGCGGGAAAACTGTGCTATCCGACCTCACGTTAATTGTTCTCAATTAAAAGGCCAGAAAACCATTTTTTAAAGGTTTTGTGGCAATTTTTTTTGTCAACAAACTTTGTCGCCAAAACTGGGTTGCTAGCGAGCGGCGGTTAGAACGTCAGCTGTTTTGCTTAGTCTGTTATTTGTGCTTTTTCTAACTATTTTAAGAAGTATTCAGTATGATATTAGACAGCTTTAGCACAGACAAGGGCGACGGCAACGAGGACGTCACAAATTTGCATATTTAGTGGGCAAAAGCAATAGCTTTGCACGCCCTGTACGTGCGTTTTTCACTTTTGTTCATTTCTTTGCCGTCGTCAGCAAAACAAAAACGTGAAAAAGCTAAATTTGAGGTTTTATGAAGAACGTCAGCACTTTTTCTCCCCTAAATTAATCGCCGCCAATAACGATTTCGTTCCTGAGGAACTGCCACACCTTTGTCATATTAAAAAACTTGGAATAGTCGTGAAGCGATTACAACAATGAGAATTTATGTTTTGAGATGACGTTCTCGTTGCCGCTCCCGACGTCGTTGCTAAAGCTCCCTATGGATTTTCAAGTATAAGAAGACGTCAAAACTGTATTGATAATGTATTTATTTGTGTTAACTTCGCGAAAAAATACCTTGGTGACGTCCTTTCGACAGGGTAGATCGACAACAACGTCGTTTGCGCATAGAAATGTACCATTTTCGATGAAAGGGAAAATAATTGACAGGATGGCACAGTTTTGACTAACTCGTGCACTTCGGGCGCGGGTTCCGTACGAATTCTTCTCGTGTTCTACCAACATCCCGCGTGGTTTACCGAATTCAATAATTGTTTTATTATACATTTTTCACATAATTTATCCTCAGAAACAGAAGCGAAGCGTTCAGCCATTTTGTTTCTGAGGAGAACACTCCAAGGGGCTTAGTAACCAGGCAGACCTTGAACGTAATATCTGCAGCAGATATTACATTTATCATGTCAAGTTCACCAGCTATTGTGAATTGATTGAATGCTCTCGACCAATCAGATTTTTCATAGTGAGTCTGATGTATAATAATAAAATTTACACTACTTACTGTGTTTCAGATATTTGAAAATAAGCCAAAGTGAAGAGTGTTTTTAGTTCGTCGCTTGTCAAAGGAACCGGCGCTTTTGGTTTATTTCCCTTTCCTTGCTTCTTTAGTTGTTTTTGTTTGGACTAAAGAACTTCTTTGGTTTTCTCAAATACCAGGTCGTTTGTTCAGTATGCTTGCGGAATAGCTCTTTTTCTTCAGTTGTCGTTCCAAGCTAGCCACTAAACCTCGAAGGAAAGTCGGCTCGTATTCATTCAGCTCAACCGCTGGAATAACTTCATTTTCCTGTTTTCGACCTTCGTTTTCAAAAGTCGTTTATGCAATCGTACATCTCGTTCAGTTTCTTGAGTGGCATTTCTGTTTTCTTGTTCTAAAATAAATTCCTCAACTGAGCAAACAGAAGCAAACCTTCCCTTAGCAATTTTTCAAAGCGCGCGGTTTTTGTGCAACGGCTGTCTGATGACGATCCTTTCCATACGTTCATTCATCACTAGTGAAATTTCGTCGTTCGCGTTGCTGATTAGATGAACGATATTTCTTCACAGTGAAATTTTGTCGTTCCTGTTCCTGATTGGCTACATTTAAAATTAGTACGAATTTTAGTCACTATGATTTTCGTGGGTAAATCTCAGTACCTATGAAATAAACATCATTTACTTACTTTCTCGATGTGCAAGGAGAGAATGGAGGGCAGTATGTGGTTCGATCACACAAAAAACAAATAATTTATTACACCCCTCAAGCTAATGTTACTTATTACCTTGATATGCTCCTCAAGTCGTTACAAACTCTTAAGCAGATATAACGAATCTCGCCGCAAATGAATTTATGGATAAGCAGCATTGGTTAATTGTTTGCGTGCGTGCGTCAGTCACAAACTAAGAAAGTTCTGAATGATCGTGGTCACTCCAGAAAATAAACAGATATGCATAAAACGAATGTGTGCCGACATAGTTCCTAACTTTAATCCAAAGAAAAGAAACAGGAGGCGAGTAGGAAATTTGCTACGCATGCATTACTTTCTTGCTATTAAACAATGAGAAACAGTGAAGACTTTAACTTAAAGCAGGCTGATGAGACATATTATGTGATCACAATGTACAGCTAATTAAATACAATACAGTTCAATCAAACAACAAACAAATAACCAATTAGGAGTGTCTCATTACCTGGCAATGTCCTCGTTGGAACGTGTTGAGCAGGAACAAGGAATCCAGCTACAAATAAATTAAGAGTTAATGGATATAAAAGCAATATCGGTGGATTGTTTGCGTGCGTGAGTCAGTTACAACTGAATGAACGTGACCGTACGAAATAAACGTAAAAACAATACCGACATACGCGAATGATGGAAAGGTGTAATGGGCCCGAGGGAAGGACTGATACAACACAAGTTGCGTTGACAACGGGCAACGGGCAACGGGCAACGGGCAACGGGCAACGGGCGGAGGAAAACTGGAAAATCAGATTCCTAAGCAGGAATCAAACCTACGACCTCTGTAACATCGCACATTGGATGCTCCTCTGCCCATTGAGCTACTAGAACTCACTGGAGAGCTACTGTAGGTCGTTAATATCCTTCGGGCCCATTACACCTTTCCATCAGTCATGTATTTGTCGGGCGCTTACCCGACTTTGTAGAGCCCGCAGCTAGCGGGACACATTGACCATCAAGGACCTAGATTAACGACTTAGCCTCTCTAGGAGTTCTAGTTTTTTGTATATAAAATACCAAACGATCTTATCAAAGTTTGACTAAGTTTTTAAAATATGGTATCACCAGAACGATTTCTGAAAGCTAACTAACCATCGAGTCGGCGATCAGACGTAATCACGAGAGATCAGTGCCTAACCCAGCAGTTATTCTCTGCCTAAACAGAGTGTTGTTTATCTGAGCTGGTTGTATAGCGATTTTTTTTCCTGACGCCACGCATTGTTATTAATATGCCAACCAGAACCTAATTGGCTGTTGAAACAATCACTTCTTTTGTTCCGTGGTTGGAAAATTTGAATATCCGAATTAAAAGAAATGTGACGTTTGTAAACAAGAAATATTGTCGCTATAAAGTAAAAAAAAAAACCAAAAAAAAAACAGCAGTAGACTAGCAACCTTAGTGGCATGATTGTGGTGCTGCAGAAAGAATCCCCCTACAGTAAGGGGTTTCTCTTCACTAACTGAAATAATAATCTCTAGTAAAGCGGGTAAGTGAGGGGAAAATACTCTGTGTGTGGATGGTGAGTTGAGGGAAAATCAGAGTATAAAATTAGGGCTAGTCTGTTAAATGAAGAAGAGAAATTTACAAAGTAAAATGCCAACCTTACAGTGGGGTTAGTAATAGAAAAAACTCTGAGTGAAAATAAAGTTTTATTAACTTTAAATATGGTGTCACCAGAATTCAGAACAATTTATGAAAGCTAATCATCGAGTCGGCGATTAGACCTAATCACAAGAGATCAGTGCCTAATCCAGCAGTTATTCTCTGCCTAAACAGGGTGTTGTTTATCTGCCGAAGCGGGTTAACACTGAAGTTTTCTGTATATGTGTCACAAAATGTCTCACCTTATTTTGGAGTATCCATTGTAGTCATAACCACAATAATTGAGGAGCCAGGCATTGGGTTTTAGACGCTATTTGTCGTTGCGGATGACGGAATAGTTTATTCGCCCTTCACCAATTTAATGATGTGACCCGGCCTGGATTCCCGGAATCAACGCCATATGTGGGTTGAGTTTGTCCCCGAATACATTCTCCCGTTTTCCACTCTCGTCAAAAAAACCGTTTGATTCGATCTACTTCAATTTTATGTCATTGATTTCATTCACATTTTTCTTAATTAGGGGCTAAGAATGCTGGAGTTCAATGATCTCATCAACAACAGTTTGTTCGTGGGTCACGTGATTAAAAAGGTGAAAAGGTAAGGAAAGAAAGGAAAGGAACTTTATTTAAGTGTCTAGTTGTTCTATCGCTGGAGCACTAATTGGGGAAACTGTAAACTGAAATTAACAATTAACGCAAAGCGAGTCAAATGTTGGTTTTTGAGGAGAAGGGAAACCTGAGTACGCGGAAAAAACCTCTCGGTGCCGAGTAGAGAACCAACAAACTCAACCCAGGCCACATTGGTGGGATACAAAAATTTGGTTTTATCAACGGAGTTGATAATGTGAATTGGCCACCGTACAGAGATTGTAAAAGCTGACGTTTCGAGCGTTAGCCCTTCGTCAGAGGGAATCGAGGGATTATGGGTTACGTGTAGTTTTTATAGTAGAGTAGGAGCTACGCTATTGGTGGTAACATGGCAACGTGAAAAATAAGAATATATTAGTTAAATGAAAAGCGTTCGTTAATACCGTGAGGATTAATTTAAGGGTGCCGATTTGAAAGATGAATTTTTGTTCCAGATTCTTGCGGCTTTCCGTCGTACCTAGATGTAGGGAAAGGCCGCAGATAGCCATGTGTTTTTTGGAGTGGTTAGGCAGATTAAAATGGCGAGCGACTGGCTTGGATGCATCCTTGTCATTCTTCTCAACATCGCGAAGGTGTTCGCGGAATCGGTCACCTAGTCGTCTACCTGTCTCACCAAGGTATAATTTATTACGTAACGTACAGGTTATGCAATAAATGACATTTGCGGAGGTACATGTGAAACGATCGGTGATCGTAAGAGATCGCTTAGGTCCCGATATCTTGCTAGTGTTAACAATGAAAAGACAAGTTTTGCATCGTGAGCGCGCGCATTTGAAAGTGCCGGGTTTCTCGTTAGTTTTGAGCGCGCTTCTAACTAAAAAGTTGCCTACGTTTTTGTCGCGTTTGAATGAAATAAGTGGAGGTTGCGAAAAGATTCTACCAGTCTCGGGATCATTTTGGAGTAATTTAAAATTACTAGGAATGATGCTTTTGACTGCGTGATTATGAGGATGGAAAGTGAGGGTGAATGGAATTCTGTCATTCTTATCTTTTTGTGACGTTTGTAGTGATGACTGTCGATCAAATTGTTGGGCGCGATGATGGCCCGCCTTGACCACAGAGACAGGATAGCCACGTTTTTCGAAGAACTGGCACATCTCCTCTGATTTGCTGGAAAAATCGGAGTCATCACTACATAGGCGTCGAAGTCTAAGAAATTGAGAATAAGGGATGGAGTTCTTGACATGTGACGGATGTGACGATGAATACAACAAATAACTGTGAGAATCAGTAGGTTTGTAGTGCACACTAGTACATAGCACGTTGCCTCTAATAGAAACTTTGATATCTAGAAAAGCCAATGAAGTTTCCGAAATTTCCCAGGTATATTTAAGAGCCGGATGAAAAGAGTTGACGGAGGTTATAAATTGATCGAGTTCTTCTCTGCTGGATGAAATAGCGCCGATGCAGTCGTCGATGTAGCGGCCGTAGAGTTCAGGTTTGGGGCCGTTGTACTGATTAAAAAATTGGTGTTCAACATATCCTACAAAAAGATTAGCATAGCTAGGTCCCATTCTTGTGCCGATCGCTACGCCATTAATTTGTTTGTAATAGTTGCCGGCGAATGAAAAACAGTTAAGCGTTAAAACAAGTTCCAGCAAAGCGGAGGAGCGTTTCTGAGCTTGTTTCTTTGACAGGGTAACCGGTCGTTTCGCCAACGTGTCAGTTCGCCAACGACCTGTTCGCCAACGTATGAAGTCCATTCGCCAACGTCTAATGTCAGTTCGCCAAAGCTTATATGTCAGTTCGCCAACGTCCAAAATACTTTGTGAAATAGATCTGGAATGTATTTACAAATTACCAAAAGAAGATAATGTGACCCTTGATCCAAGATGAATTGTTTGATTCGACTTGAAAATGTTCGTTTCACTCTCCCCAATATCTCTCTCTCCTTCTCTCTCTTCCACGCCATCCACGGCTTTAGGCGAGACTTACAGCCGTCACCATCAGGCTTGTGTCCGATCAAAAACTGAAGCGGGTCCAGCGGAAGCAGTATCGAAACCTGCAGGCGAGGCTATTCGACAGCTGGGAGAAGTACAAAAGGAAAGAGAAGACCGCCGCACAGTTGCTGAAAACGAGCTCACATCTCAACGGCCCCACTCGTGGAAACTGAAGAAGGCAGTAAAAATCACAATCAAAACACGGCTCCTTTAGGAGCCACCAGGTTTGCAAAAGAATATGACCAGCAATAAACTATCAATAAAGAAACCTAATAAAATTTGAGGGGGTATTGGGGCGCATTGAAAGGTTCAATAACAAATATGGCGGTTCACATCAACAATCCCTCTCATGAAGTGAATTGCAAGTTATCTAATTGACAATTATTTTCAACGAAAAAGGTGTTTTTGGACGTTGGCGAACTGACATATAAGCGTTGGCGAACTGACATTAGACGTTGGCGAATAGACTTCATACGTTGGCGAACAGGTCGTTGGCGAAGTGACACGTTGGCGAAACGACCGGTATTCCTTTGACAGTGCGTTGATCGAAAAAGTGGAGACCTTCGCTATTGGGAATGACTGTGTACAGAGATGTAATGTCCATGGTGAAAATAAGTTTTTCTGCCTGATAGTGTC
The DNA here is from genome assembly GCF_036669935.1 of Montipora foliosa. Classification (NCBI taxonomy): domain Eukaryota; kingdom Metazoa; phylum Cnidaria; class Anthozoa; order Scleractinia; family Acroporidae; genus Montipora; species Montipora foliosa. Next base: position 7,461,430 of record NC_090871.1, read on the forward strand.
GAGTAAACTTTTTGTTTTTTCTTTATCTTATAACATCAACAGTAAATTCGAATGCGTAGGCGAGTTAACTTTATGTGTAGGCGAATTAACTTCAAACGTGTAGGCGAGTTAACTTCGGTGTAGGCGAGTTAACCTGTAGGCGAGTTAACTTGTGGGCGACGCGACCGGTTACCTGTTAAAACTAGTTCGGCAAGGCGGAGGAGCGTTTCGGAGCTAGGTTCTTTGACAGTGTGTTGATCGAAAATGTGTTTAAGTGCTTGAAGACCTTCGCTATTAGGAATGACTGTGTATAGAGATGTAATGTCCATGGTGAAAATAAGTTTGTGTTGGCCGGAGAAATTGAAATCGCAGAAAATTTGTAGTGCGTGTGTACTGTCTTTAATGTATGATGGCAAAGATTTGACGATAGGCGTCATAACCCTGTCGAAGTAGCTAGAAATGAGTTCGGTGGGGCAACTACAGGCAGAAACGATAGGGCGACCTGGGTTGTTGGGTTTGTGAATTTTAGGCAAGAAATAAATGCACGAAGTTCTAGGGGTGTTGATGATGAGATTAGTGGCAGTGTCCGGTAATTATTGATTAACTATAAGATTTTGAATGGTGTCTTTGACAAGTTTTTGATTTTTGGAAGTGAGATCTTTAGGGATTTTGGCATAAAACGAGGTATCCGAAAGTTGCCGCAGAGCTTCTTTTTGGTAAAGGTCGGACCGCCAAACAACTACCGCGCCGCCTTTGTCGGCCGATTTGACAACTATGTCGTTGCGTTTACTAAGATTTTTAAGCGCCGCCCACTCTTCCGAGGAAAGGTTGGAAAATTTAGTGTTGCGATTGAATTTAAGTTTGTGAATGTCGTGACGGCATTTTTAGGTGAAAAAATCTAAAGAGGCAAATTGTCCCTCTGGGGGAGTCCATTTGGATTTGCGAACTAGAAGTGTTTCAAAAATATCTTTATTAGAAGTGTCCGAATCATCCTCTTTGTCGTGAAAAAAGGCTTTTAACTGAACGCGGCGAAGGAATTTTTCGACATCTTGCTTAATAGAAAATTCGTTGGTGCCTTTAGTAATAGGGACAAAATTTAGGCCCTTACTGAGAACAGATTTCTCTGAGTCAGTAAGCGGAAGATTTTCTGGAATTGTAATTACGGTATTATGGCTATGCAATGTAGTGTCGTCGGTAATTTGCGGACCTATTAATTGTTGAAGTTTTAGAATCTTGGTTTGGTGTAAATGGTCAAACAATCCAGAATTAAGTTGTCGGATTTTAGCGCGAATCGATTGTACTAAAATTGCTGGACAGATTTTGGAAAGTTCGGAGCGGCAATGTTTGTCAAGTGCGATTCGTTTTTGGCACATAGCTCTAATTGTGATCCTCATACTGATTTGAGTGAGAGAATGTAGACGCATGAAAGTTCGAGCGAAAACCTTTAGGAATGACTTTAGAATTGAGGCAACGGCCAATGAAGTTGATGTGACAACAAAACCTAGTTTTGGCGAAAATGAGAGTGGCTAAACGGAAAGCTAAGTTACTGCTAAGTGTGGGAAAAGGAAAAAGATAACTTACGATTTCCTGGCGTAGCTCCTTGGTGAGTTTCTTCAAGCTTGGCATCGTCGTCTTGGGTCTCCTGTTAGAAATCTGTGGATTAAAAAATACTAGAACACAAGGTTAGTGGTCGCAGCGGTTGAATAACAAATGAATGAAGGGGTAGTTTCTAAAGAAACTGTGGTGCAACGGAGTTGATAATGTAAATTGGCCACCGTACAGAGATTCTAAAAGCTGACGTTTCGAGCGTTAGCCCTTCGTCAGACGGAATCGAGGGATTATGGGTTACGTGTAGTTTTTATAGTAGAGTAGGAGCTACGCTATTGGTGGTAACATGGCAACGTGAAAAATAAGAATATATTAGTTAAATGAAAAGCGTTCGTTAATACCGTGAGGATTAAGGGTGCCGATTTGAAAGATGAATTTTTGTTCCAGATTCTTGCGGCTTTCCGTCGTACCTAGATGTAGGGAAAGGCCGCAGATAGCCATGTGTTTTTTGGAGTGGTTAGGCAGATTAAAACGGCGAGCGACTGGCTTGGATGCATCCTTGTCATTCTTCTCAACATCGCGAAGGTGTTCGCGGAATCGGTCACCTAGTCGTCTACCTGTCTCACCAATGTATAATTTATTACATAACGTACAGGTTATGCAATAAATGACATTTGCGGAGGTACATGTGAAACGATCGGTGATCGGTGATCGTAAGAGATCGCTTAGGTCCCGATATCTAGCACCACAGTTTCTTTAGAAACTACCCTTTCATTCTCTCACATTGGTGGGAGGCGAGTGCTCTCACTACTGCGCCATCCCTGCACCTGTGAAGCGCATAACTTCTCTGAATGTTTGTGGGGTTAGATTTTCTTTCATATAATAATAATAATAATAATAATAATAATAATAATAATAATAATAATAATAATAATAAATACATTTATATAGCGCAGACCTCTATATGAATATATTCAGTTGCGCTTCACAATATTTTAAAATAAAATTATGTCAAACTGTCCTAAAAACTAAAACATAAGAAACTACTAAAAACTACAACCATATACCTATTTAAAAGCAAAATTAAAAAAGAGACATGAATAGAAAAACCTATTTAAAAGCTAAATTAAAAAAATGAGTTTTAACAGCAGTCTTAAAAGTGTCCAATGTCTTTATGTTGCGAATTGTTGAAGGTAATGCATTCCAAAGATAAGGTGCAGCTGACTGGAATGCACGATCGCCAAGGGTTGGACGGGTCTTAATGCTAGGTAACTCAAGTAATAAAGAGTCGTTTGACCTAAGGGAGTATCTGGATTGCTTTTTGATGCAAATTAAATCAATCAGGTAATTAGGAGCTAGACCATATAAACACTTAAATGTCAAAAGCAAAATCTTAAACTTTTTGCGGTAACTAATCGGGAGCCAATGAAGGTTAAAAAGCAATGGTGTAACATGACAGAATCTTGGTGCTCCTATGACCAGCCGAGCTGCGACATTCTGTATACGTTGGAGTTTCATGATATGTGAATTCGGGAGGCCATATAATAGGCTACTACAATAATCTACTCTACTGGTTATAAAAGCATGAACTAATGATTCGTTAGTTGGACGACTTAAATATTTCCTAATTCCACGTATGTTATAAAGATAATAAAAAGCAGATGAGCAAGTCTTCTGTTAATATGACTTAGCATACTCATTTTCGAGTCAAACCAGGTTCCTAAGTTTCGAACTTCACATGATGGAGCAATTTGGGAGTCGCCAACCAATAATTAACATACTGATGTTGCTGACTTTCTGAAGTTGTTGTCGCGTTCCAATTAGAAGACATTCTGTCTTATCTGAATTCAGTTTTAACTTATCCGTGTGCATCCACTGACTGATATCAGCAATACATGATTCCATGGCAGTTAAGGCAGCAGTTTCCTCCAAATCATTTCCTGGTCTAAACACGATATACAGTTGTGTCATCTGCATAACAATGGAGATTAGGAAGATGTGATTCGACGATCTTAAAAAACTTGCTAGCATAGAGAGAAAATAATAATGGCCCGAGACAGCTACCTTGTGGAACTATAACCTGAATGCGTGTCATTAGGGATTTTAAGCAAAGACGACGGCTACGGCAACGACAACGCCACAAAGCAAGAATATCATTAATTAAAAAAGAAACACAGTGAGCCTGGGTTACCTGTGCCTTGAGTCGGATGTTTTCACAAAATTCGCTCACATTTGCGTGTATTATCGGGTCTAAAAATCACTCGACTTCGCTTCGCAGGTTTAACCTCGATAAACCACCCATGCAACATACTTTTGCCTATTTGAAAAGTAACTATGATTAAAGGAGTCTATCTTATTCCATAGGATTTCAACTTGTTTAGCAAGGTCATATAGTTTACAGTGAAAGGCCTTAGAAAAGTCTAAGAAAACACCACACGTGTACAAATTGTTGTCGAAAGCTTTCCGCCAGCGTATAGAGCGTTTTTACTCACGCGACCAGCAGCCACATTGGATTACTGAAACAAAACAATGTATTTTTATAAAAATAGAGTTCGTTTCCCAGAGGATTACTTTGGTTCATGGCCGCCATTTCTTATGCACGGAAATTCGTGCTGCACGTGCAGGACGATTATTTTTCCTTTTTTAATTAATGATGTTCTTGCTTTGTGGCGTTGTCGTTGCCGTAGCCGTCGTCTTTGCTTAAACTCCCTAATGACACGCATTCAGGTTATATGAAAGAAAATCTAACCCCACAAACATTCAGAGAAGTTACGCGCTTCACAGGTGCAGGGATGGCGCAGTGGTGAGAGCAGTGGTGAGCGCAG
>NC_090871.1:7478281-7498281 GCF_036669935.1 Montipora foliosa
AGCAGCTACATTAATATCGATATCAAAACCTATTTAATTTAAGGAGGCTCGAAATGGTTTCTCCTTTTTTCAAACAAATAAAAATACAGTATTCTGTCTCTAGATATAGTTAGGGTAATCATATCAAGACGAAATTTGGCCAGGGTATTGAGTACCCATCGTAGATTTCTCACATTGTATTTTCCTCCAAAATAACGTTACCATGGCAACGATATGAGGCATTTCTTTGAGCCTTAAAATCTACATATGTTGTATTTTTTGAAGAAACAGGACGGTGAAATTAAAATTCCCATTCAGCGTCACCAGATAATGGTAGAAATACTCTCTAAAATATTTAAAATTCAACGAAATCTGTAGGCCAGTTTTTTGGAAAAATCAGTTTTTTTGAAATGTCTCCAACTTTTTTTTTCACCTACAGAATTTTTTTAAATTTGCAAGACAAACGGTTGAAATTAATCTAAGCTAACATGCAAAAAATGAAAAAAATTTACCATCCGGAAGCAGAGATATAAACGAGTAAAGCTGCAAAATCAGGAACAATGAGGGGGTTACAAGATCAGCATTTACGCATGCGTCACCCACGCATTCGAATCTGTGCGCAAGTGGAGCTACAGGCCAACACAAATGGATTTAAGTGACTGTTAAACCGTTTGTGTAGAATTTTCATAATTTTTGTGAATAGATGTCTATTTATATTCCTTATATATAGGAATTAGGAGAAAGGTGAGCGAAAATAGTGGTATTTGTTTATTTCTGGTGACCCATTTGAATCATGAGCTGATGCGAGCAGCATATGAATTGCATGTGTGGCTTACACGTGCGCGCTCAGCTGAAAACCCTTTCGAGCCTCCTAGCCTTGACCAACACTCAGGGTCTTGAAAATAACTGAGGAGAAAGTGCGGTCTTTCTTTGTAATTACATCTGCAAATGGTTAGACTTTCAAGTCTTCTCGGACAAGGACTGTAAACCGTAGGCCCTGTCTCACAAGTATCTTCTATGTTCATAACCTTCCTGTGGAATGTTAAAGAACCCACACACTAATCGAGAAGAGTAGGGGATGAAATTCCCGATGTTGTGGCTGCCTTTTGTGAGTATATGGATGGGTGGGTATAGCAGGTCCACATCAGCTGAATAGCTGCCAAAACTTCAACCTGCTCAAACAAATAAGGAACAAACAAAACAAACAAACAATTAGACTACTCAGCCAATCTCAACCTGTAGTAAAACCAAAACCAAAACCAAAACAAAAGAAGTGGTCTAATTACTTTCAACACTCAATATTGAAAACCCCTTTTAGTAAATACTAAGTAAACCTAGCTTGCTTGTGCTGTACATACTAAGGAATATTGGCGGAGGGTCAATATTCCAGAGTAACTGGCCCCGGCACTTGGTTTAAGGAAGAGGTTAAGTATATTGGACCCATTCTGTATTACAGTTGATCCATTCTCAGGCTGTTTTTGGCTTATTACTGGGTTGCCAGTATGGCAATCCCAGTCGGAAAGTGGGTGGGATTTGTTCGTTTTATTTTTTTATTTTATTTTCATTGTCGGTAAAAGTCTTGCCTGTCACTCCCCTGGTAAGTGGTGTCTTTGTGCATAGAGCCTTCTGAGCGTATTTTCTTAGGATCGAGAGGGTAGTGGAAATGCATATATTTCTATGATGGACACAGTAGAATCATTAACTTAGCCTGCAATGGCATCGAAAGTCATGTAACGCGAATGGTGTTTTAGTGGATCCTTAAACAAAATATACCCTTATGGAGCTCAATAATGGAAAGTCAGTTGGATAAACTAGGCAGGCGGCAAAAAACAAACACCTGGAATCGAACACCTTACGTGGATCTGTGATCAACTCTGCACAGTCTTCAGTAAAAACATAATTGGAAATGTGACAGCCAAGAATTATTTGAAAGAAAGCTTGTCATCTATTTTGTGCTTTATTATTCAATGAAAAGGTTCTTCATGGAAACAGTTTGATCCTGAAATTTAGTTTGTTGCAATATTGCGCATATTTGACACGACTGAGTTTCTTCTCTTCACGCACGTAATGAAATAGAAGGGGTTTTTGCCTCTAATAGCAAAGATCATATGTTGTTTGCTTCAAAAAATTGTTCGCTAGAAAAGGTGGCCTTTATGAATTCATCATGTTTTATGATATGCGAGCTTAACTGGATAGTTTTTATGGCAATAGTAAAGCATTTTCTTGTTATTCAAGGAAAAGGTTCTTCAGGAAACCTGAAGTACATGGTAATTTGACACGATTGAGTTTCTTGTCTTCACGCACGCAATGAATTTTCGCCTCTAAGAGCAAATATGTTGTTTGTGTCAATTAATTTTTCGCTGGAAAAGGATTCTGTGGTATTTTTCTGTCTGTGAATTATATTATCATGTTGTGTATTGAATTTTCGAGCTTACGGTTGAAATGTGGTATGGGAGAATTTTTTTAGTATTGCTCTGTAAGCAGGAAGGTTTCACAGGCCTGTTGAAAGCATGCTTGAGATTCAACAAAATGAGCCCCAAAATCAGTGAACAATTGTGACGCCGATGAATAATAAAGTAGCTGCTATTTCCAAAATGATGGAATTAATTACCTGGTGATAAATAATGTCGTACTCGTCTTGGAGAGTAAATTTTGACTTTGCATAAACAAATGGTCAACCTCAAGAGTTGGGCGATTGTGATCTTTGTTTTGACTTTGCTCATTTTATTGTCAAACTTTATAACACTTGACAGAAAATGAAACTTACAAAAACCCGGTATCTTGCCATCATTTGACACAGATGCTTCACTGTTTGGCGAGTAAACATGCCGCGGTAACTTAATCACGGCGCCTGCTGAATTCCGGCCATGTCACTTTCGATTTTGCGATTTATTTGAACGTAGCAAAAATCTCCCAAAATGTTTGTTGCTGATTGTAACTTTTATTCACAGTTCAAAATTAATGTTGTTTTCATGTTGTAAATATTTTATTCTCGATCGAACATCCCGGAAACTTCCTTCTGCTCTTTCTAAAAACTGTAGTTATTTACTTTTGCATCAATATTTGTTTTGCATAAAGCAAGCTAACAAAATCTGTACCTTGCTGAGTTCGCATTTGTTAGCGTTAATAGTATTTTCGGTCCGATGCTTGTGTTTTGTGAGGGGTATATTGTTTTGATCTCCCATCCAGATACTTTAACCCCAGCAGACTCCTATTAACTTTAATGAACTTTAGTATTACAATTTAGCTGTCAGATGCTCAGAGGGCACGCTTAAACTTGTGGTAAAAGAAGTTGTGAGGGAACTTGAAAGTTATCAACATGTCAGCCTAGAAGCCAATGTTTCTCGCTTCTCTTTTATTTGTTATTCTTCAGAGAGTGGAATGCTGTAGTTCAATGCCACACAATTCAGTGCCTTCGGATTTTCTCTAACACGTACTGCAGGCAACCCAGTGTATGCTTCACGGAAGCATCTCGTTTTCCATATTTTTTGTGCTTACGGGCTAGCCCGTAATGCACAATGTCATCGGGGTTGTCTGAGTGAGTGAGTGAGTGAGTGAGTGTGTGTGTTAAGGTTGCGTGCATGAATCACCAAACTAATGAGGTCTTTATTCAGTTTTAACAATTGAGTTTCATTTTACAGTTATTCTGTTTGCTGCCTACTTGTTGCCCTTTCCTTTCTTAAGGACGCACGCGCTCATTGCTACTGCACATCCTTACAGCGCACGCAAATTCACATGCCATGTCATGCATCAAGCGCGCACGCTAAGTACTAAAATGAACAATGATAGGGCAGATGGCCATTGCTATAATAGCTTTGCTTGGATTTAACGATCTTTGATGTTCGGTGACCCTTTTTTTCCTTTTCAGAAACAGATTTTATTTACAAATTATCTCCACATTGTCCAAAAATAAACAAAAAATCAATGTGGGAAGTTAAAAAAGTTTCAAGATTTCTGTCCTCGGGACATGGAATCCTGCCATCTTGCGGCTGCAAGGCCCCATGAAACTATGGTTGCCAAAAAGTGAACTTGTTCTTTAAGGAACCTCAACAGTTAACTAAATTCCCTTGATGGGTCCACTTAAAGAAAGTTTTGTAGAGAACAATTCACTTCAAAGATGTAATTGCAATATTTTTGGGCTTACAGACACTCTGGCCTTATTCGCTAAAGTAGCCGGATTTTTTCAGATTTAGGGTGTTCTTCCGGGCAAGTTCTCTCCAAAACAAAGTTGGTAACCTCCCATTTTTTTTACATTTCTGACATCACTAACTCATCATCTTTCAAAAAAGAAAAAAAATCAATATAAGAAAATTTTCACGTGAACGTCCTTGATTTTCCTTGTGAAAAGAGAAATTTTACAGAATTATTTATGGCAAGATTTCGACAATCGCATGATAATTTGGTTGGCAAATGTGCTGGTAGGATTTGAGCGGAAAAACAGCCTTTGAAGTCAAAATCCCCACAAAACCTCTCCAATGAGGTATCATGTTGATATTCCAGTAAGATGTCTGATATTTTCGAATTTCGAAACATTTTGTAAAAGTCTTATCAGTTGTCATGAAAGGGAACTTGCTTTCTGACACTTGCTGACGCGATGTGCATATTTTTGTCATGTTGAGATCTCTAATGCCAAAAAATCATAATCAATTGACCATTTGTTTTGTTTTGCTGAAATTGAAAATATAAATTCCTCACAGGTAGAGGTTAGACTTCTCAGGCTGGCATATTGACACCTGCCGAGATGCGTAAACAAACTTATTGTGGTAGCTAGTTAGAGCAAGACGACATTAGAGTGGGTTTTTAGGCAAGGTAATCTTTTTGTCCTGTAAACAACTTTATACTTTGACATGTGCCAATAGACGGGATATACATATTTTTGGCATGTTGAGATCCAGATGTTTAATTAATGCCAAATTTAAATTGCAGAAATTTAAAAAATGAATTCCTGACGGGTAGAAGTAAACTTATATGGTAAATAAAAAGAACTTAAATTTGAAATTTGATAATCTAATTTTGGTAGCCAATTAAAACCAATATCAGAAAGGTCACGAAATTACCTTTAATTTTTTTTCCGGGGAAAATATTGTGATTTTCATCCAAGCCTAAAAATTTTGGCAGAAAACTCAAAAATCGGGAGGTAACTAAAGGTATCATGCAAATAAAGATACCTGATACTATCAAGTGATGTGTTCATAATTTGTTTTCTCTCTTAAAGTTTGTACATCTCCCATGATACAAAATTATTTGACATACGTATTAAACCTTGAGAATTACCAGACTAAGTGCTCTTCTTGAGTGAAAAAATAAATAACAAATCCAAAGGAAGGAACTGTTGCGTTGACCTTGATTTTCAAACAGTATCACCTACATGTACTGCCGGATTCCATCATGACTCTTTTCACACCTTACTACCTCTCGCCTTCCTTTGGAGTAGAAATGTAGTTAAGACCTCTCCAGTGAGCTTTCAGATTTATTTTCCAGCCATAAGATAGAGATATTTTTGAATTTTGAAACATTTTGTAATTTCTTCATCTGATAAACAACTTTATACTTTGACATATGCCAATAGATGGGATATGCATATTTTTGGCATGTCAAGATCGAGATATTTAATGCCGAAATTTTGTAGAAATTTAAAATATAAATTCCTGATGGGTAGAAGTAAATTTCATTGTACATAAATTCTTTGTAGACTGAAAGTTGCTGAGATGGTAAAAGAAATTGAAATTTGAAAATCTAATTTGGTAGCTAACTAAAACCAAGACCAACTAACACCAGAAAGGTCACGAAATTAACTTTAAATAATTTTCCGGAAAAAATGTTGTGATTTTCATTCAAGCCAAAAAATTTTCATGGGAAAATCGGGAGCTTAAGCATTAACATCGCTCAAGCAAATGAAGCTACCTGATGCTATCAAGTGACATGCTCATAATTTGTTTTCTCTCTTTGTACATCACCCGCGATACAGAATTATTTGACAATCCTATTAAACCTTGAGAATTACCAGTGCTCTTCTTGAGTGAAAAAATAAAAAAAACATCCAAGAAAGGAACTCTGCATTGACCTTGATTTTCAATCAGATCAAATTCTGCTGGATTCCATCATGACTCTTTGCACACCTTACTACCCCTGGCTCATTATTTCGTTTTTTCTTTATTTTCCCTATAAATGCACCCATTCTTCCTTCGAAAATTCACTCAGTTTTTGTAACTGTTACAGTAGCCACATGCAGTGTTTATCTGAAAAACTTAATGCAATGCTCTTCGTACATTCCAAGCATTCATTGTCAACGCCCATGACAAAAACATGTCAACAATCACACAGACAATGTTAACATTTGTTACCCGTAAACACATGTCCCCAGAGCGACCTATTTTCCTCACAAGAGACCACGTCCTGATTTAGCAACCACTTTTTGCTGTGCATGGAGTGGTCACTTAAGAGAGAGGTGACTGCATGTATTTGATAAGGATGGTTTTCAATCAAGTGTTGAAAGTACATGCATTTTGCATTGGTTTTGCTTTACTGTAATTGCTGACTGTGCCTCTGATTGGTTTCAAAACTCATGCCTTTCTGAACCAATTAGATGTCAAACTAAAACCACTTGTAACTAAATGGTTGCATGTCTGTTCCCATATTTTGCTATGAGGTTGGATTGGTTTGTTGTGTTGTTTTTATTAATTTTGTTGGGCCAGGGGACTACTTAATTGGTTTTCATTTTATTACACATACAGTTCAATCTCGCTATGTTTAACTCACAGGGGAAATGAAAAATTGTTCAAAACAGCAGGAGTTCAAAATAGCGAAGTTTGAATTTCAGCCGGGTCCAACTGTTGTTGAAAATCTCATTTAAATTAACTTTAAGATGATTAATGTACCTGTACTTTCTTATTTAGGCATTGCTAGGTAATCTGATGGTCAAAGACGTGTAATACGTGTAATTTCATCATTCTATAATTCACAAGATGGCGACAGCTTCTTCTGGGTAAGTTACTGTACATGTAAGATAATGTTCACTGTCTTGTAACATACATTATTTAGAAAGTCACGTAGTTAAGACTGCAGTTTTTAGGTACATGTGATGGAAATAGAAACCAGTAAACTAATTTTATAAAGCCTATTTACATGGAGCTGGGGGGGGGGGGGGTAACCCTCCTAGAGCTTCCTTTACACATGTTGGGTCATTCCTAGGACTTAAATAGCCATGCATGTATATGCTCGATAGATCAGCCCCTAAGTTGACGCCATTTAATTTGCATTTCATCTTGTTCTCTCTGATATATTTGAGAAGCAGTCCATACCATTTCTTCAACAAAGAGGAGTCTGTTATTTTCTTTTCTCTTTTGATTTACTGTGTGGCTGATCAAGAAGGACTCTGTCTGTCAAACCTTTGCATTTTGGACAAGATTTAATTTTGCCTATTAATTGGTCATTGCCGGGAGAATGTTCTATTCCAGCTGCCAAACTGTCACTCCGACTATTGTCCTGACTTTTTATATCATCCTGGCTTGGATTCACCACTCTTGCAAGCATAGTTCTCCGATTGTAATTCTCCAGGTTAATAAATGTGTGAAGCCATGGTTATACTTGGCGGGAATGTGACAGTTGTGTGATAACCCTAAATTTGACCCTACTAGGAGGGTAACCCTGCCTTCTAATGAACTTTTAAATGGCTTAATAAATCTAGAAGAACAATGCTAACAACCAAAATCAGTTTACCCGGCTTCCTCCCAGGCTAATCCTAAATTGCTTGTAAAGAAAACCAGGAAAAACAGTAGAGGAGGGTATAACCCTCCTAGAAGGGTAACCAGAAGACAAAGGACTCCAAGACACCTCTGAACCTTGATTAGCCAAATAAACCAAGTCTAATTAAATTAAGCTTTGCTTAAATGACTCCTCCCTAAAGAGTGTTAAGTAATTTGCATTTGAAATTGCTTCGAAAGCGATCAGGTATCCTTCTTTCCAACCAGCATGGCATTAAATTATCGAGAAACTGCCATCGTTTGGGAATATTGTAATCCCCTGGCTAATAATATATAACATTATACATTTAGGTCAAACCATCTTGGTGTGACTGAAAATCAGAAACGATGGCTTGTGGCTGGAATAGCACTCAACAAGATCCTCATACCACAGATACGTCCATTTGTGGAACAAGGCATCAACACTGAATACAACAAACTGAAGAAGAGCCACAATATTCATGGACAGAGTACATCTGGACGTCTTCAACGGTGGCCACCTACATGTAGAAAATTGTTGAAATATGAGAACATCAATGGAAATGATGTTCATGTCATATGTCGTGGAAAACTCAATTATTCTCTGTTTGACTGCCGAGTGATGTCTCCTGTTAACTTTGCCAGGCTGTATGTCGAGAACTACATGGCCCACTTCACTGCTTTTGATGACCAATGTGATGCTTCAGCTGTGTTGACATTACTTGGTGTGGTGCCTGTATTTACGGCACCTGTACAAACGGCTGCAGGTAATGTCAGAATGGGGAGGAATGACTGGGCACACTGTGTCTTTGGCAAATGGGATCAAGTCAAGTATCAACAAAGTTTTATTGACATGGAACACCTAGTGAGAGCCATGGCTCTACCTGCTGCAGATGAAGGAAAACTTCTCGGAGAATTAAAAGACTGGGAAACTAAAGGTAATGTACAGAGTGTTTCAAAGTTTGTTCTGATTTGTTTTCTTCATGATCATAACTTTTCATTATTTATTTAAGTGTCTACCTCTTTAAAAATTATGTATATTGTTTTTGCTTATTTTTCATTCGATCATTCAAATTATTAGCAACCAGAATGCCTGCCTCTATTTTAGTGACATTTTCTAAGCGCCTCAGAGGCATAGAATGTGCGAGTTCCTTTACTGTTTCAAGAGTTCCATTTTTCCATACAAAGTGTAGTTAACTTTTCAGCTCTTTCATCGTTTTGGGGGCTGGATCTTTGTACGTTGTCTTGTCAATTATACTCCAGATGTTCTCAATGGGAGTGAGATCAGACGAGTTCACTGACCAGTGATCCTTGAGCCTCTCTATGGGTATTCCGAGCTTTCGTCGCATTTCTTTTGCAAATCTTCGATTTTTTTAAGCAGATCTTCATTTTGTAGAATGAAATCATTGCCTGACAGTGTAATTGGTGTAATTCACAGCTGAAAAGTTATCTCTCCGCCTAAATAACGGTATAAAATTGCGAAAAGCAAAATAAATTACTGCTCAAACAATATTAAACAAGGGAAATTAAAGGTTGTTTGGATTTCTTGGCGAGATTGTTCTGTTTGGTCAGTGTTGGATGTTATTTATGTCCTTTAGTTTCTTTTCAAATTTTCTTTTATACAACCCCCCAAGTTTGAAGCTGGAACAGCAATCCTGTTTGAAGAAGGACTGATAAGGCTACTGCTTCAGTAGTACACCATGTCATTAAATGTGCGTTTCCTCGCAATTCTTTCTCTGCTGCAACAAATTTCAGTCTCTTCATTTACGAGATATTTGCCATATGTTAACATTCCAAGGGGTCCTCTACTTGCAGCTGGCCATTCTGTTGTTCTTGGGTTTCTGTTTCTAAAACCTTTGCAACTGCACAGGTAGACTGTTCACAGCCTCTCTATTTTTCAACGCTCCTGTTTTGTGCTGGAGTTCAGGTCTCTTGCGATTCTATCCGTGTGTTCAATGTTTGAATAAAACTACGAGAAAATAGAGGGCTGTGAACATTCTACTGCACAGGCGGTTGGCGTTTTCTTGTTTATAATTATAAGAATTGGTGATACACCATGTTTTATTTGACTTTTAATTTTTTTTAATTTGTGGCCTTGTAATGGCCAATTGGTCGAGGACGAGAAGAGATGAAGGATATTTTTCTGGTTATACTCTGTATGCATTTTATTCTTTTTACTTTATGTCTTAATGTTGATCAGTATTCCATCTTATTATGCGTATTTTTGAAATCTTCGCTTTAATCTTAAGATCTTGGTTTCTTCAGCGGTAATCATCGCACCTTCAATTTCCTCAAAAATACCCATGGGCTCATCATTGGCAAATTCTTTTGACACCATGTCTGAGTTACCATAGAAGTGTGAGCAGTTGCTCCATCCTGAATGAATGTCATCCCTTTCTTTGAGCTAAACTACTTCTTTTCTATTGGGCCACCTGTCACCTGATGCCTTGATGTTAACAGTTTCACTTCTCTCTCAAGGATTTGGTTGATTTAGTACTCAGAAGTTAAGGATTGGCCTGTGGGTAGCATGTGTAACTTTGTGAGCCCACGACCTGTCATGCCATCCCGCACCATCACCTTCGCACTTTGCTTCACGTGGAAAGCTGGAGAAACATATATATGTACATTCCTGGGAGCCCCATATGATATGGTTTTTTAGATTAGGGTACGGGAAAGATATTTAGGAAACTCATCTGTAACTAAAAAATTGTCCAAATCTTCTGCTGTGAGCTTTGCGTATTTCTTGGCGATTCTCAAACAAGCGATTTCTTTGACTGATTGACCTGATGATCGTAATATGGCTGCTTGAGCTCTAGCATAAACAATGTCTGACTTCTGACTTTTTGTGACAGAGAAAACAGAAAGTTGTTGAAAGAAAGAAATCAGAGAATAACAAGAAATTTGGGAAGGAACAACATTCACGAAGGGCGGGAAAAAATGGTGGGAAACTGCGCGTGTGCACGTTTGGCACAAAAATTGAAACAAAGTCTTCTACAGTGTAGTAGACCATTAAAATTGCCTGCCATTTTAATTAATTCTCTACCTCAAGTTATTGAAAAAGTTCTAATTAACAATTAGAATATGAGCTCGAGATTTTTATGAGGTGATAGTTGATGAGGCTGAAGGCTGAATCAACCATCACCTCATAGAAATCGAGCAATTTCTTAATTTCTTTGTTAAATGTTCATGGGATACTAATCTTGTATTCTGCGATTTCTGGAACTGTGGGTTTACAAAAAAATCAGGGCCTCAAGCACTTAATAGTTTTGTGGTTCAGCAGTTGTGTTATATGCGGGCATTTTGTCCTTGAGTTTCGAAAAAGTTCTCAGAAAATCGAACGTGGAAACCTCAAACTAACCTGATAAACCAAACAATCCGAAGTTTGCAAAAGCATTTAAATCAGCCAGGTTTGTATAAAGAATAAAACAATATTACCAACCATCATTTTCAGGCAACACGACTGACGATGCTTGCATGCAAACACGAGGTATTGCGCCAGGTTACTAAGCCGTTGAACGATCGTATTTTATTTGAAGAAAGAGAAATGCCTTTTAAGGCCGGGACACACTAGGCGACAAGGCGCAGTGGCATGTCTCCGCAACAAGTTGCTCCATGTGTACTACTTGCAAAACAAGTCGCTGCGACACGACGCCTGTTCGGAGCACACACAGTGATCTCGTATGAGGGGGAATGTGAACTAGTTTTCCAATTCAATATGGCTGACCACATGACGCTCTCTCATTGGTTCATTTATATTTTGTCGCAGCGACTTGTTGTCAGAAGTGTGCACACAATGCGACAATGCTGCTTTCCTGCTGTCGCAGCGACAATGATTTTCATGAAATTAACCGTGTCACACAAGGCGATTTGTTGCGGCGACTTATCGCCTAGTGTGTCCTGGCCCTTAGAGCTTTCCGCCTTTAGAAAACAAAAAATTCTAGTGTCTATTTCATATTTGTGCTTGTGAGTATCTTCAACATTTAGAGTTGGACAAATCCTTTTTCTTTTCAACTGGAATTGCTTACATTCATTTTGAAGTCTTTCGCCATTCATTTTGAAGTCTTTTGTCCACTGCGTTTGTTATGCCCAAGACAACATTATGATGTTAATTTTGAATAAATTATTCAGCTGGAACTTGGCTCTAAATCTTTGACCCGTGTATAAGTCGAGGGCGATTTTTGGAGCTTCTTTTGAAGCCATAAAAGGTCGACTTATACACGGGTAAAAACGGTACATAATTATCTAATGTCAGAAAACAAAGGTCTGATGGTGTAACTGTATTAATGATCAACATACAACCTTTACCAGATAGTTTTCTTACTAAATTGCTACTTATCTGGTGGTTATAATGTTATTGCCACTGATGAGTTCTAGTTTTGTTTGGTTGGCAGGAACACATCTCTGCATGAATTCTGCCATAGACCCAGTGTTGTTACAACTGGTTCAACAAGGACTTCAGTCACTGCAAGTGGACGTGAGGAACATGTCTGTAGAATTTGAGGAAGAGAAGAGAAAAGTCCAACATGAACTGAAAAATGTTGCAACAGCTCTGGAAGAGGTGGAACAGAGGGTGCAATTACTGGAGACTGGGCAGCGGACCTTAGAGCATCGCAGTGGATTACTTGAAGACAGAATGGATCATTTTGAAGGTACCGGTACATCTTAAGTAATGAATTGTTTTCCAGTCAAACTTGTCCACAACAACCTACTTGGGTACAGAAGAAAGTGGCTACTGTACAGAGGTGGCCATTATGGGGATGTAGGGGTGTAATATCACACCGTCCGGTTTTTTTCAGGGTTTTTTCATTTTTCTTTGTTTAAAAATGATTACTTTAGTACATAAATATGCAACAAAATCAAAATAATTATATCAACAAAACAGAAACCAAACAGAAACAGACCTACAATGTGCTGTACAGATCAAGTATCATGACCTTTTGCAATAAAAACTGGGTTATGGGCACCACTCATCAACCCTTCATTAACTGGCTCTTGCTGAGTTGTTCTTCTCAGACGGTTGTTGGGATGTGCTTCAGTGGCCATTGCCATTGTGAAGAGGTGGCCATTGTAGAGAGTTTAACATAAAACAAGTGAATGTATGGACTGTCCGCTGTAACAGAAAAAAGTGGCCATTGTAAAGAGGAGACTGTTAGTGGGGTTTACAATGTATGTATGGAATAATTAATAAATGTTGGAGAAAGCAATGGATGGAGCTAGGAACTTATGGTAAATTGATCCAACGTAATTAACTGACAACTGATCAAAATACTGCATGCAGAGCCGTGATGTGTACTAGTATGAACATACTAATTCTATAATTACATTAATTATAATTTGCCATACTGAACCTCTGACCAAAATAACACACATCTAAAGTAAACAACTGATGATCTGTCTCAACAAACCTCTCCGCCACCCCCATTACAAGAATTGAAAAAAAAAAAACAAAACAAAAACTAAAAACAAATACCTAGGATGTGTGGGAGGGGCCAAAACCAATTATGTGCAGTGCAAAACTGACTTACATGTAACATGAAACACAAAACTGTTTAATCTGATGCAAGGGCCTAGGGGTGTAGGTTGTGCAATTAATTGAAAGAGGGTAAATGAACTCTTGCATATATTTATGTGGTAATTTTACATGACTTGTTAAAAAGAAAACATACAGAGTGAGACAAAAGAATATAATTATACTTGGCAAAGGTTTCTTTGTTTCTGTCATCGATAGTTGTATTGTTTCAAATAAAAAAGGGAGTGTAATTTTGAACCAGTATATGGAAACTGTTAGTTGTTTGATAGGTTGCAAGTGTGCGTTTATTTATCATGTTTTCATTTTGTAACTTTTACGTGCAATACAGGGGCAGTAAACCAGAAGATAGAGAGACTTGAGAGCAGTAAGCAGAGCACAGAAGACAAAGTAAATCTTCTTCAAGGTGATTAAAGTAATTATTTCAATGAGATTTTCCTGTTGTAATCGTTATAGAGAATTATAATGTCGATCTTCATGATGTGAGAGAAATAGACCATGTCCTTACCCTTCCCACTCACACTCACCCATACCCCGCCCTACCAAGAAAAAGGTTAGGGCGAGTCTCTGTTGTCCTTGGTCTGGGTACCTCCTTGGTACATTTTGTAGTCTGATCTAATAGATGCCAGTTCACAAATTGTGCCACCACTGTGTTTAGTATTGTTGTGCAACCACATAACATTTGGCATCCCATTCAGAGCCATTTTTGGGGAACATTCATTGAAGTACTCAAAGAGTATACTATGACAGCCTTCTACATGTATTAATATTCAATCAAATAATAGCAAAGATAATTAAAAGCGCTCTGAAAAATGTCATGCCAGTGTGACATGATGAGGTCATTTCATGTTGCTTAGGAACTAAATTAACAAAAACTCAGTGAACCGCAAGCTCAATCCATTCTTGGATTGATTTATTTTATTATTCTTGGAGATAAGATTTTACCACGAACAGGTTTATTGTTCCCTAGACTGTGATAGGGTTGAACGTTGAGTCTTTCAGTCCACAAGACAATCATGGATATCTTTGTTGTGTTCAGATCCAATTCAGATTACTTGGTTGGTAATAGCTAGGCCCATGAAATTTATTTACCTGATATTCATTTTTGTGAGAATAATTTTGTTTTTTTTCTGGGTACCCACTTATAGAACAAGTGGAAGACTTGACAAAATCCAATGAAACTGCGTTGTGTCAAGACAATCCCATGCCAACTGGTAAGTTTGTGACAATTCTACGCTACAAGTGGTTTATTCTGGCAAGGTACACGGAAGATTAGATTTGCAGTGACGTATGTACTTCCTGTCAATTTCATCTTACGTTGCAGCAAAATAAGAATGTAGTCGCTCTTTGATGTGTGCCAAGGTCTGCTTTTTCAGTTTAGGCTTTCCATTTTTGGGGGGTGTCTACGTACATTTTCTAGAGCATAGAACTGAATTAAACAATGAGTTTGTATGGCATTAGGTTTCGGTTTGTAGTACATTGTGCTCTTCAGGGTGACGGTAATCGAGCTTCATTTATTCGTTCGTTCGTTCTTTCATCCATTGACACTCCTCTTAAAGTCATTGACACTACCCTCAATTAAAGTTAGAATATCATGCATTACAAGATCAACTGCCTCACATTAGATGCAGTTTTTCTCCTTGCTCAATAAGTTGCATCGTAAAGAGTGGTTGAGTTAGCTAACGGATGAACTAACGGACCTGTTTATCTTTGCTAGACCGAAGTATTTTGTACGTACTTTTTGTGTTTATTTTATTTATTGTGGGAACTGGACTTGTGTTTTTATTACACGGTTATTTGTTTTTCTAGCGTGTCCAGAGAAACTTGTAGAGCTTATCAAACGAGACTACAAACGTGCTGTTCTTTGTCCGTTTCCATGGTGCGAGGATGAGCTACAATTGGAACTGTCCAACATCTTTACAAGATTAGAAATCATGAGCAAGAAAAAAGAACGCGCGAGGCTAACGGACAACATTGTTAATATGACAGATGTCTTCGCACCACATAAAGAATGTGACAAACCAAGAGTGGTGCTGATTGAGGGGGAGCCTGGAATGGGTAAAACCACTTACTGTCAGAAGCTTGCATATGATTGGTCCATGGCGGGAATTCCACCTGAAGCTTCGTTTCCCAAAGTGGAGATACTTCTTCTTCTGAAGTGCCGTGACATGAAGACTGCTGACATCGAGGAAGTCATCAAAGATCAGCTGCTATCACTCGATGCAGACAAGAAGGAGAAGGGAAACTTCTTCGAGTTCATTCGCCGTAATCAATCGAGAATCTTATTGGTTCTTGATGGGTTGGATGAATTACGTCATGATCTCTTGCAGGGTTTCCTACCCTTGATTAAAGGCAGAGTTTTCTCCAATGTGTATCTTATGTTGACAGCTCGGCACGATGCAGGAACGGAGGTACGGCGATACTGTGACACACTTTTAGAGATTGTTGGCTACACCAATAACGATGCTGACAGCTACATCAAGAAGTATTTCAGCAATCACGAGAATCCAAGCCTTGCAAAGGAAATGATCAGGAAATTGAGGAGGAGTCCACAGCTGAGGGAATTGACTGCCAATCCACTTAACACAGCTTTGATGTGCCTTGTTTTTGAAGATTCAGAAGGAAAGTTCCCTTCAAACAGAACCAAGTTGTATGACGAACTTGTTTCATGTGCTTTGAGGAGATATTGTGCAAAGAAGGGAGTTTCTTTGTATAACAATGATCCCATTGAGGCATTTGCAGAACAGCTCAGTTTACTGGGAAAGATGGCCCTTGAAGCTCTATTAATTAATCAGGCTTATTTCACTGGAGATGAGTTGAAATGCCAATCAACCGAATTCCTAGAATTCGGTTTTCTTTCTCGAGAGGCTAGTGTGAGTAAAATCAGACCAAACCCGAGTTATTCATTTACCCATAAGACCTTTCAGGAATATTTTGCGGCGTTCCACTTGGCCCATCAACTGCTAAAAGGAGATAAAGAGAAGGTCACCCTGCTAGATCAGCTCAGTCCTGTTCACAAGTATTGGCAGGTGTGGGGATTTCTGATCACAGCGGTAGCAAGTAAGAGTGATGATGTAGCAGATTTTCTCGTGTCATGTCTTTGCGATTCCTTCTGCCGTGATACACAAATCGGTTGGCTTCCAGCATTTAGTTGGGCAGATGAGGAAGAAGAAGATAGCGACAATAGCAGTGATGTTTATGTTTTCGACGACACGAGCTACGACGAGGAGCACGACGAGGAGCACGACGACGAGGACGAGGACGAGGACGAGCACGACGAGGACGGCGAGGACTTCGACTACAACGAAGACGCGGACGGTTTTGAGGTTGACGTTTGTAAAGATGATTCTTTTTCCTGGAGTCGGCATTCCGAACTTTCAGCATTCGAAGGTAATGTAAGGGAGGAACGTTTTTTAACTGAAACATGTAACCTTATTGCTGATTGTGAAGGTGGGAGAAATGAACTAAAGGATTACCAGAAGAAGATGATACATACACTTGCAAGCTGCTTTGCTTTGTTTAAAGTGCGCGTCCCCTCGCTTGGTTTTCACAACATCCTCGTTCTCTGTGAATATCTGAAAGAAAATTCCGCACTGACGGAGTTGCTTTGGTACGCTAACTTAGATGAGTTAGCACTGGGAACAATTAAGCATGTTCTTCAGACAAGTCAGAGGTTGGTGCGCTTACATCTGCGGACTGACTTAAACAGCACATCACTTACACCAGCTCTTCAGTCGAATAGCACGTTAACTCATCTGAATCTGCGATATGCCAGGATCCGTATTTCAGGAGCTAAAGCACTAGGAGAGGTTCTTCAATCAAATCGTACTTTGACACATTTGAATCTGCATTCTAATATGATAAGTCATATTGGAGCACAAGCTATAGCAAAAGGCCTACAATCAAATAATGTGTTAAAGCATTTGGATTTAAGCATTAACTTTATTGGCGACCAAGGAGCCGTAGCGCTTGCTCAGGTTTTGGAGTCCAACCATACCTTAACCTATTTAGATGTGGGTATTTTTTATGAGAATATGGAAGGAATACCAGATTTTCTTCGGCCCCCCTCTGATTTTGATGACGTTGATTCTGGATGTATTGGTGAATCAGGGGCATTAGCAATAGCACATGCTCTCCAATCTAATTGTTCACTGACTTACTTAGATCTTCAGGGTAATGATGTCAATGACTCAGCAGCAGCAGCGCTTGGACAGGCATTCCAATCAAACTGCACTCTGACTCATTTTTATCTAAGAGGTATGTTCAGGCCAACCAAAACTCACTTCGGCAATTCAGGAGCAGTAGCGTTTGCAAAGGCTCTTCAATCAAGTGGTACTCAGTTGACCCGTTTGGATTTGTTTAATACGTCGATCGACTCTTCAGTCGCTATGGCGCTCGCAGAGGGTCTTCAGTCTAATCGTTCTCTTGAGCGTTTAGATTTAGGTGGAAACGAAATTGAATGTTCAGGAGCAGAAGCCCTGGCAAAGGCCCTGAAATCAAATCGTGCTTTGACGCATTTACAGCTGCGTTCAAACCACATCGGCGATTCAGGAGCCAAGGAGTTTGCAGAAACTCTTCGATATAATGATACTTTGATCTTTTTAGACTTGCGGAATAATCGGATTGGCGAGTTGGGAAAACAAAACCTTCGACAGATTAATCCGCGGACGAGTTTCACGCTCAAGTTTCACGAGCAAGGGTGGTCGACTTACCGTTATTAGTCAGTATGGTTTCTGATTTCCATGCTCGTTGGAACTGAAATAACACGAAGAAAGTTTAAGCGACACGAGAAAGATATGAATCTGGTTTCGGATGGTTCGTTTTGTTTGCAGAACGGCGATTTAGGCCTATAGTTGGCTTAATGAAAGGAACAGTCTGAAAACAGATTCTGAAAATTATCTAATGTTGGTTTGCCTCTATCCTGTGGGAGATCGGATTCTGAAGGAGCGGTTGGTGACCGTTGGGAAGTCAGTGGTGGGGTGACAATCTTTCAGATCGCTGAGATGAAGACCCTTTTTCTAAGCGAAAATCTAATTCTGAATAAACAATTGCCAGTGAATACTAGCAAATATAAAATAAGACAATGAAAAACGAACAACAGAAACAACTAAATTGATTAGCGGATTCGCACCTCCAACCAGCATGGATATCTAACAAAACATCAGCTATTTTCCTACAAGCCGGATTGGACGCTGCACCAGACTTCATACTGTGCGTACCGTACTTAGAAACTTCCCTAACAAGTGGCTTAATATGCTACTTAAATTCCACCCTTAAAGTGGTCATAGAAACGCCCAAACTAGAATGAAAATGCTCCTTAGACTTGGATTTCATAATTTTACGAACTAATGGGAACGCAGAGAAAGACTGCGGCAAAATCTTAACCAACCGCTCGGTCACAGCCACAGGACATGTAACCTTGCCAGATCAAGCGAGAACAGCAGTGTGGCCTTCCCTGTGCTGATCGTTTTTCATGACACTCAACAAAGAATTGGTCAATAAGGCCGCTTCAAGCCAAATCCGGAAATCCGGGAAAGAAAAGAAAGAATATCGTGAAAATCAAACAACTACTGCGCCAAAGACCAAATAAACTCGAAGCACGCCAAATAAGGCTCTAACTTTGCTAACTCAGGCTCAAAATATGCCAATTCAGGCCCAAAATATGCCAAATCAGACTCAAAAATGTGCCAAATCAGGCTCAAAACATCCCAATTCAAGCCTAAAATACGCCAAATCAGCGCATTTGCACCTCCAAACAGCATGGACATCTAACAAATCACCAGATAGTTTCCTACAAGCCCGATCTATGCCGGTGGTTTTCGCGCTGAGGCACGTAAACTGACTTACGAACACAAAATATAGAGACATCACCAAAGTACTATATTCTTAATCTCGTCAACGCGAAAAAAGCCAGCAAAACCAACTAAAAAGGGTAAACAAAAAACGAAGATCGGAAAGCGAAGAGCTAGCGGCAAAATGCAGCAATCGCCTGTACAGTGTTACCGACAGCGGCTCCTTAGGCTGAAATGGGCACGCAAGCATTCTTTTGGCCTTCTAAAGTAAACCTTACTCAGAGGGATGGCTAACAGGACAAGCCTCGATTGCGTGGCCCCACCTAATAGCATAAACGGCAGATTCTATAGAAGATACACCAGTGTTATTCTCAGACGAACGTTCAGCTAATTCACAAATAAATAATGCAATATGCAAAGGTTTTCCTGGATTAACGAAGACACCAATCTTCGACAAAGCCCACTTGCGCTACCGCAGCCAGTCAGATTTGTACTTCAGCACCGTGGACGGAGCACCCAATTGCAGATCAATGAGGCCTGGAATCATGTCACTCAACGAAGAATTGGTCAATGAGGCCGCTTCAAGCCAAATCCTGGAACTCAGGACATCTGAAAGAAAAGAAAATATTGCGAAAATCAAACAACTACTGCGCCAGTGACCAAAAATACCGATACAGGCACAAACCACGACGAGACCAAATAAACTCGAAGCACTACAAAACAGGCTCAAAATGTGCCAAATCAGGCTCAAAATATGCCAATTCAGGCTCAAAATACGCCAAATCAGGCTCGAAACACTATCCGTAACACGACTAAAAACTTACCCAAAATCCACACGCAAAGCTAACATTCTGAATTTTGAGCAACTGCGAAAAACGGAAGGGTGAGACTTATAGATCTGCATCGGGTCTCGGCCTTCCAAAATGAGATCGTGTTTGGCGGGAAGCACAAAAACCTCCCTGACGAACGACTCAAACCGTG
>NC_090871.1:7513281-7523281 GCF_036669935.1 Montipora foliosa
GACAAGTCGCCGCAACAAATCATTTTTTGTGACACTGTTAATTTCGTGAAAATCATTGTCGCTGCGGCAGAATTTTGTCGCTGCGATCAGTCGCACGAATTCAAACCAGTTTGAATTCGTGCGACTTATCGCAGCGACAAAATTAGCGAAAGCAGCGTTGTCGCATCGTGTGTACACTTCCGGCAACAAGTCGTTGCGACAAAATATAAATGAACCAATGAGAGAGTGTCATATGGTCAGCCATATTGAATTAGAAAACTAGTTCACATTCCCCCTTATAGGAGATCACTGCGTGTGCTCCGAACAGGCGTCGTGTCGCAGCGACTTGTTTTGCAAGTAGTACACATGGAGCAATTTGTCCCAGAGACATGTCACTGCGACTTGTCGCCTAGTGTGTCCCGACCTTAAATTCGCGTCATTGTTATCACTTCGTAAACATGTCAACCCTTTTAATATGACAAGGGTGTGGTAGTTCCTCAAAAACGACATTGGTCGGAACGGCGCTTAATTTAGGGGAGAAAATGAAACTCTATCGTCAAGTGCTGACGTTCTCCTTAAAACCTCAAATTTGACTATTTCACGTTTTTGTTTTGCTGACGACGGCAAAGAAATGGACAAAAGTGAAAAACGCACGTGCAGGGCGTGCAAAGCTACTGTTTTTTCCCACTAAATATGCAAATTTGTGACTTTCTCGTTGCCGTCGCCGTTGTCGTTGCTTAAGTTCTCTATTTTTAAGGCGGCGCGAGAGATCAAATATGAAAGAAAGTTTTAGTTCGACGTTTCTTCGTGGTCTGTACCATCGACTCTTTGGGCGACGCCGGCATTCGAAACTTTTTCAGATCAAAGGGACTTTTAAGGTGAGTTCAAGGCTTCAGGTAAATACTTAATTTAGCGTTAGCAATTTATTTTGCATAAACTTTTTGTTTTGAATACGTACAGTTTTATGACTTTTAAGGATTGCAAAAGAATGTTTCTTTCGTACATTTTGAGGGAGTAAAAAACGGATTTCAACAATCAAACATTCGGGCACTGTGTAATTTTTTCGGGCAAAAAGGACACCGCCTCCCCAGGTCGGATCGTGCCCGTACGCGTACTATGAGTATTTACATTACAATAAATGTTGTTGGCCACTTTCCTCCATGGGCACCTCCGATTATTCCGAGTGTAGAATACATAAAGCAATTGCGAAACATACAACAAAGAAGATAGAGTTACAGAACAATACCCCAAAAGCTGTTTAAAAACAAAAGTAAGGCTTTGCAAGGCGGCGATGCATGTAACTGGCATGCCTTATTCCAAGTCGGTAGAAAGACATTAAACGTGTACAATAATGTCAACAACCAAAGAATAACCTAACCGTAACCCTAAGCCCCTACAGCTAATACAAAAAGAGAGATCAAATTTAAAATTTAAAGCAATAATTAAGTCTCGGAAATTGCTAATACTAGGTAGTGACAAAGGATATTTGAAGATTAAGCAAAGGATATCACGTATATTGAACTCCGTCTATGAATAACTTGTATGGTTCTGATCTGCTAAAAGCAGCTTGCTTCCTCTGCCCTCTAGCTTCCAACATTTTCGGGATGAGCCTCTTGCGAATTTCAACCACTTGCCTTAGCAGGTCAACACCAATTCCTAAACCTTGTTTCCCCGCAATAGAAGAACGATGGGCGAAAACATTTTCACGATCTTGATTTCTAAGAAAACGTGCAATTATCCCGAACCTTGTTTCCGTTTCCCAACTCTATGCACTCGTTGAAACTCTATTTCACGGGCGTTGCTCATTCCCAATTTAGTTTCTAAAAAATTACACAGGATCGCCGTAGTACTTCATCGGAAATCTCTTCGTGGATTCCGTAGAACCGTAAATTTTCGCGTCTTTGGTACACTTGGTTGTCTAAAAATTTGTAATCCGAAGTTTGTTCAGTTTCATCCCTCGTTTTTCCTCCAGGCCTTTTACTTTTGCTTGTTGCTCTTCAACGTCTTTTGTTTAAGCTAGCCACGCTGTCCTTTATGTGTTTTTCTCGCTTGTTGAGTCTTTTAAATCCGCTTTAATTTGGACCACTTTTGTCTTCAAAGCACCGTACGGTTATATTCATTTTGTCTCAGTCTCTTTTAAAGATTTAGGCAGACTGTTCCATAGTTTCGGGGCGCAATAAGAGAAGGTTCTTTGACCATAAGAGGCTGTCATGACGTTCGGAACTTGTAGAAGTAAAAGTTCGGATGAACGTAAGAAGATCTGGGTTATAAGAACTAACTAGACCCTCCGTGAGGGTACACTGGGTTGCCTGTGGTACGTGCACCGTTCCAGACAATTTTTTTCAAGTTGGGGGGTCATTAAGAGAAGATTTTTTTTTTTTTTTTTTTTTTTTTTTTTTTTTTGTCGGTAAAAGTCTTGCCTGTCACTCCCCTGGTAAGTGGTGTCTTTGTGTATAGAGCCTTCTGCGCGTATTTTCTTAGGATCGAGAGGGTAGTGGAACTGCGTAGATTTCTCTGGTGGACACAGTAGAATCATTAACTTAGCCTGCAATGGCGTCGAAAGTCATGCAACGCGAATGGCGTTTTAGTGGATCCTTAAACAAAATATACCCTTATGGAGCTCAATAATGGAAAGTCAGTTGGATAAACTAGGCATGAATCTCAAAAGCGACGAGTACTGGACTTCGACAACAATCTATCGCCCGTCGAGACGAAATCAAAAGTGAGCAGTATTTACCTGAAGTACATGGTAATTTGACACAATTGAGTTTCTTGTCTTCACGCACGCAATGAAATAGGAAGAGGTTTTCGCCTCTAAGAGCAAATATGTTGTTTGTTTCAATAAAATTTTCGCTGGAAAAGGATTCTGTGGTATTTTCTGCCTTTGTGAATTATAATATCATGTTGTGTATTGAATTTTCGAGCTTAAGGTTCAAATGTGATATGGGAGAAGTTTTTTTTTAGTATTGCTCTGTAAGCAGGAAGGGTTCACAGGCCTGTGGAAGCGTGCTTGAGTTTTCAACAAAATGAGGCCCAAAATCAGTGAAAACTTGTGACGCAGATGAATAATAAAGTAGCTGCTATTTCCAAAATGATGGAATTACCTGGTGATAAATAACGTCGTACGCGTCTTGGAGAGTAAATTTTGACTTTGCATAAACAAGAGTTGGGCGATTGTGATCTTTGTTTTGACTTCGCTCATTTCATTGTCAAACTTTATAACACTTGACAGAAAAAGAAACTTACAAAAACCCGGTATCTTGCCATCATTTGACACAGATGCTTCACTGTTTGGCGAGTAAACATGCCGCGGTAACTTAATCACGGCGCCCGCTGAATTCCGGCCATGTCACTTTCGATTTTGCAATTTACTTGAACGTAGCAAAAATCTCCCAAAATGTTTGTCGCTGATCGTAACTTTTTATATTCTATAGATCGTTTTTCACGTGACGTCATCACCTTCCAAAATCTAAAACTAAAGATCCACCAAAGTTTTTATCCTCATCAGGCATAAGGGAAACTTCATATATCTTCTGCAATTTCACAAAGCTCAATAGCGTAGTTCGTTGCTTTTTCAGAGCATTTTGAATTGCATAAAGCAAGCTAACAAGAACAAACCTTGCTGAGTTCGCATTTGTTAGAGTTAATATATACTTCGGTCATGATTTGTTGAGCCCTTTTAGGTACATTGTTTTGGTCTCCCATCCAAAACACTAACCCCGCCCGCCAGGGCTTAACTTCAGTGAACTTTAGTATTAGAAAGCCAAAGTCAGATGCTCAGAGGGCACACTTGTGGTAAAAAAAGAAGTTGTGAGGGAACTTGAAAATTATCAACATGTCAGCCCAGAAGCAGACCGTTTCTCGCTTCAGACTTAGGTACAAAATTCAGACTGCAGACTGCAGACGGGTACAAAATGCAGACCAAGTCTAAATAAATAAATACGTGATGGAATGTCATCTTATAACTTACCTGCTGTCACGCAATCGTCGCGTTTCACGAATATTAGCATTTATTGGGTTTTCCTTGCCCGTTTCTTAAATATAATGTAGCACTAAAACAGAGTGGCCAGGCTACAGTGGTTCTTAAAAAAAATTTGAGCTGCTTACTGATCTCCTAGCAGACTAGCTGATCTCCGGAAAGGTGATCTGCCTTTTTTTACGAAAAAAAAGTGTCACAGCAGCGCGATTCGCAGTATTCCCCGCCAAAAAGGACATGTGACTGTTGACCTTTGAACAGTTGTTTTACACATGGGCTCGTGACAGAGCTCGATCAAATGAAAACCCATCGTTGATTTCCAACAGGAAACAAACACCCGACTGCCAATAATTCCCGAAGAACAAATGAACAATTGGTTCAGTTACAGGCGAGGCATTTTAAACGACGAGTATTTCTTTTTTCAACTTTCTGATGAAATGCGGATTGTCATGCGGTCTTGACTCGCCTGGCGTGACATTCGCGGTTGTGGCGTGAATAATTATCAAGCAAGCGCCGCTAGATTTTCTCCCAAACGCTGTCATTATAAAGCCTTATTGTCGTCTCAAAATCGAAATAAATTTTTTGGATATACATAATATTTTTTTGAATTTCAAGATTTCAAGGTTGGCCTTCAGGGTTTTTTCTGCCTTTCTTTTCTATAATATCATGTTGCGTATTGCTTTTTCGAGCTTATTTTCCCGATTTGATATTTATTTATTTTTTATATTTTTGCGCCTTTTAAACAGCCCAAAATCACAGAGAACTGGAAGCGTGCTTGAGTTTTTTACAAAGGGTCTAGTTTTCCGGGTCTTAATCAGTGTCTTAACTTTCCGACGCAGGTCTTAGTAATAAGTTTTTTGTTAGTTTTCGTTATGCACCAATTAATGTGATAAATAACGTCGTACGCGTCCCCGAGAGTAAATTTGACATTTGCATCAACAAGAGTTGATCGATTGTGATCTTGTTTTGACTTCGTAAATTTCATTGTCAATGCTTTTTTTTTCACTTTGACAGTCAAAATTTTGTACTTTACAAAAACCCGCATATCTTGCACTCATTTGACACAGATGCTTCACGAAAATGTTTGAAGAGTAAAAATGCCGCGGTAACTTAATCACGGACAAGTGTCTTATTTCTTTTTCGCTATAAGATCGATTTTCTTAGCGTTTTACTTGATAGTTTTTGATTTAATTTTTTTTATGTTTGTCGCTGATCGTAACTTTTTATATTCTATATTCACGGTTCAAAATTAATGTTGTTTTCATGTCGTAAATATTTTATTCTCGATCGACCGTCCGGAAACTTCCTTCTGCTCTTTCTGAAAACTGTGTATCAATATTTATTTTGCTTTTTCATCAATATTTGTTTTGCATAAAGCAAGCTAACAAAATCTGTACCTTGCTGAGTTCGCATTTGTTAGCGTTAATAGTATTTTCGGTCAGATGTTTCTGTTTTTTAGAGGGGTTTATTGTTTTGGTCTCCCCATCCCAACACTAACCCGCGAAACAGGGCTTGACTTCAGTGAAGTTTAGTATTACAAAGTTTTCGGATGCTCATAGGGCACACTTGTGGTGAAAAGAAGTTGTGAGGGAACTTGAAAATTATCAACATGTCAGCCCAGAAGCCAATGTTTCTCGCTTCTCTTTTATTTGTTATCTTCAGAGACTGGAATGCTGTATTTCAATACCACACAATTCAGTGCCTTCGATTTTCTGTAGCAAACACCAATATTGAGCCAAAAGTAATAACATTGATACACAGTTTTCTATCATTGTAGAGCAGAAGGAAGTTTTCTCAGGACGGTCTTGGGAGAATAGCCTGAGAAGACATTGTGTTTACAAGCAAAGTACATGAAAACAAAAAATTTTGAAGAAAATAAATGGGAAAAGTTACGATCAGCGAAAACATTTTTGGCTTTTATGCTGACATGTTGTAATTTTACAAAGCTCTGCACAAACAAATCGAAAATCGAAATTGACATCGAATTCAAGCGGGCGCCGTGATTAAGTTACAGCGGCCGGTTTAATACGGCAAAGTTTACTACTAAAGTGAAGCATCTGTGTCAAATGATGGCAAGATACCGGTTTTTGTTTTTGTAAGTTTCTTTTTCTGTCAAGTGTTATAAAGTTTGACAATAAATGAGCGAATTCAAAACAAAGATCACAATCGCCCACTCAGGTGTTTTATGCAAAGTAAAATTTACTCTCCAAGACGAGGTTATTTATCACCAGGTAATTCATCATTTTGGAAATAGCAGCTACTTTATTATTCATCGCGTCACATTTTTTGCTGATTTTGGGGGTCATTTTGTTGAAACTCAAACACGCTTCCAACAGACCTGTTTATTTTCGTGACTTATGCGCTACCACAAAATTCTCCCGTATCACATTTCAACACATGTATGCAAATTTGTTAAGCTCGAAAATTACACAACATGATAAATTTACAAAAGCTGGAAATTTCACAGAAATCTTTTCCAGCGAAACATTTATTGAAACAAACAACATATTTGCGATTAAGAGGCAAAAAACCCTTCCTATTTCAGTTGCGTGCGTGCAAGCGAAACACACAATCACAAAGCATATGCAATTAAATAATTTCTGACAGTTCACATCAAACCCTTTTCGAAAGAACCTTGACCGTAAATAAATAAAAGACAAAAGAGACAACAAGCTTTCATTCAAATAAGTTTTCACTGTCACATTTCCAATTTTGTTTTACCTTTGGAGTTGAGTACAAAATGAATGTTACTTGCCAGTCAAAAAAATAGATGTACTTTGCCGGACACTGTGAGATGCGACTTCAGTAAACACAGTGATGCATTCAAGGCGTTCGATTCCTTCAGTGTTTGTTGCATCCGTAAGTTAAGAGAATTTTCCATTTGGTTTCAGTGTTGTATATAACACAAGCTAAAGCTTACTATTAAAAGTACAGCGGATTTCGGCTCGACGGGCGAATTGTTGTGTCGAAGTCCATTACTCGTCGCTTTTAAGATTCCAGGTATTTATTTTTCATCGCCTGTTGTTTATCCAATTGACGTTCCATTCTTGAGCTCCATAAGGGTATATTTTGTTTAAAGATGCACTAAAACGCCATTCGCGTTACAATGACTTTCGACGCCATTCCAGGTTAATAATGAAATGTCCTCCCGTGTGCACCAGAGAAATCTACGCATTACCCCAGCCCCCTCAAACCTAACAAAATACGCACAGAAGACTCTATGCACAAAGACACCACTTAGCAGGGGAGTGACAGGCAAGACTTTTTACCGACACGGAAAAAAATAAAACGACGAAACGCTACGCAGATTCCGACTGGGTTTAGCAACCCAGTAAAAACCCACGAAATGAAAGCGAGATTCCGACTGGGTTTGGCAACCCGTAAAAATGCTAACAACACCACTAGTGAGGATAATTGCAAACGATACAAGTAATTGCACATGAAGTAGCGTTACAGCTCCAAATACAAGGGATTCAGTAACAGCAGAAAACAAAAAGCCATGATAATACAAATAGACATAAAATTCACCTTTTTCAGAAATTTAACTAAATGCATCCGGGTAGGCGTACATCTCTGCGACTAGCTCGATACCGCTAGCACTAACTTTAAGATCAGGAACTTTCTTCTTCAGGAAACTTTCACAGTTCTGTGCTTCTCTCCTTTGGCATTTGGTTTTCAGTGCAGTTCATATCATGATTTTCACATATTTGTTCATTTAGTACACATTTGTTCTCAACATATAAACTTTCTTTCAGTTTGCGGACCAACCCCGGCCAAAACAATCGCTCAACAGCATCTTTTAGTGTGGGTCTACCGCAAACGGCGTGTGCATAAGTGAGTTGTTTGAGCGTTCCGAGGAAGAAGGTTAATACAACAAAAAGCAATATGCTCACAAACGACATACTGTCATGGGCTGCACACTTCGCTACTACTTGATCGCGCAAACAAATGATATTTGGTATGATCACGCTCAATCATATGGTTTTGCCTGTCAATAAAAGGCATTATTATACTTATTATACTTAGGATGGAAATTCTCCAATCACAATTAGCTATTTTAACAACTTGTTTCCTCAGAAGGACGTCTCTGAAGCTGCCCAATCAAAACATGACGACTTCCATCCACTTAGTGCTATAAACTCACACAAACCACCAACGCCTGCCTTCCTTCGGTTATTTCAGGAGGGGTTAGTTCATATCTGTCTATCGTTAGAATCTCTCGACTCCCGTCTCGTGTTGCTATCGCACACCCACTAAAATTCGCTCATTCCTGGTCGTTTTATTCATACTCGTTTAGAACCAAACAACTACCTCCTAAATGTCAACACCAGTAAATGATCACGCAAACGAAGCCAATTGCGAGAAATAATATTTCAACTGAATAGCTTGAAATAAAATTTGCGCGAAATCTCTCTCTTTAAAAAAGTTAAAGACATATAAGGGCCGTTTATACGAGAGAAAATAAAACGCGAACAGCCCATATAAATGATGCGAAATCTACGCTCACAGCTTTCTCAAGCCCCGGCTTATCCTGGCCTGGGAGTTCATACTCGTATAAATAGTTCCTTTGGCGTATTATGTACGCCGCGTCCAGAGTAAGCCGCGGCTTATTTTCTCTCGTATAAGCGACCCTATTGTTGTTTTCTCAAGTTAACAATAACTTCATTTTAAACAAGAGTGACTATACTGAAATCTTTTTCTGACCTTAATTAAAAACGATCGCCAGCTGTAATCATTTGCCAGAACGATCATGCCTACAAATTCCTGTCATCTTTATTTAATGCGTATTAAATTTCAACTCACTTATGCAAATTAGTTAAACTCGAATACTACACAGCACAATGAATCACAACAGTTGAAACATCTCACAAAAACCTTTTCCAGCACGAAATTTATTGAAACTAACAAAATATTTGCTATTGGAGACAAAAAAAACCCTTTCTATTCCAATTCCGTGCGTGCAAACAAGAAACAATCCGTCTCACAAACCATACGATATGCAAATAAATATATTTTTCAGTTCAAGATTGAACTCTTTCCTAAAGAACCTTTTCCAAAGCACAAAATAGACAACAACCTTTCTTTCCAATAATTCTTCACTGTCACATTTTCAATTATTTTTTTTACCTGAAAACTGTACAGCTTGACTGCAAATTAAATGCAAATTGCCAGACAAATGAGATGCCACTCGGTAAACACTGTGATACATTCAAGACATTCGATTCCTTTTACACCCATACTCAATTTCCCACTTACTGTCAGTGTTCTACATACCAGCACAGTTCATAAAATAAGATTAGAAACAACACACACTTTCTCATATCCGACCGCAATTGTTCTCGAAGACCATCCCTCGTCGCTTTTAAGATTCCAGATATTTATTTTCCCCGCCTGTTTCGTTATTCCAATTGACGTTCCATTCTTAATCTCATAAAGATATATTTTTGCCACTAAAACGCCATCCCCGTTACCACGACTTTCGACGCCATTGCGGGTTTAATAATTAAACGTTCATCTGTGTGCACCAAGGAAATCTACGTATTCCCCCAGCCCCCTCAAACCTAACAAAATACACAGACAAGACTCTTTGCACAAAGCCACTACTTAGCAGGGGAGTGACAGGCAAGACTTTTACCGACACGGAAAAAAAAAATTAAAAAAACACGAAACTAAACACAGATTCCAACTGGTTTGCCATAGGCAACCCAGTAATAAGCGAAGTAAGATAACTAGGCGAATGTCCATTCAGAATTTTGTAGGTTAAGAGTGAAATCTTAAAAGTGATGCGTGACCTAACAGGAAGCCAATGCAGGTTCTTAAGCACTGGGGTAATATGGTCATGACCTAACGTGTCGAAAGCAGCCGACAAATCCAACATAACCACGACAACATCTTCACGATGATCTAGAGACATCAAAATGCCATCCAGAACACGCAATAATGCGGTTTCCGTGGAATGATGCTTGCGATATGCAGATTGCAAAAGTGGAAAAGCTTGTTAGTTGCCAAATAAAGATTTATTTGAAACACTACAGCTTTTTCGAT
>NC_090871.1:7528281-7533281 GCF_036669935.1 Montipora foliosa
GTGCCTAACCCAGCAGTTATTCTCTGCCTAAACAGAGTGTTGTTTATCTGAGATAGTTGTATAGCGATTTTTTTTCCTGACGCCAGGCATTGTTATTAATATGCCAACCAGAACCTAATTGGCTGTTGAAACAATCACTTCTTTTGTTCCGTGGTTGGAAAATTTAAATATCCGAATTAAAATAAATGTGACGTTTGTAAACAAGAAATATTGTCGCTATAAAGAAAAAAAAAAAAAACCAAAAAAAAAACAGCAGTAGACTAGCAACCTTAGTGGCATGATTGTGGTGCTGCAGAAAGAATCCCCCTACAGGAAGGGTTTCTCTCCACTAACTGAAATAATAATCTCTAGTAAAGCGGGTAAGTGAGGGGAAAATACTCTGTGTGTGGATGGTGAGTTGAGGGAAAATCAGAGTATAAAATTAGGGCTAGTCTGTTAAATGAAGAAGAGAAATTTACAAAGTAAAATGCCAACCTTACAGTGGGGTTAGTAATAGAAAAAACTCTGAGTGAAAATAAAGTTTTATTAACTTTAAATATGGTGTCACCAGAATTCAGAACAATTTATGAAAGCTAATCATCGAGTCGGCGATTAGACCTAATCACAAGAGATCAGTGCCTAATCCAGCAGTTATTCTCTGCCTAAACAGGGTGTTGTTTATCTGCCGAAGCGGGTTAACACTGAAGTTTTCTGTATATGTGTCACAAAATGTCTCACCTTATTTTGGAGTATCCATTGTAGTCATAACCACAATAATTGAGGAGCCAGGCATTGGGTTTTAGACGCTATTTGTCGTTGCGGATGACGGAATAGTTTATTCGCCCTTCACCAATTTAATGATGTGACCCGGCCTGGATTCCCGGAATCAACGCCATATGTGGGTTGAGTTTGTCCCCGAATACATTCTCCCGTTTTCCACTCTCGTCAAAAAAACCGTTTGATTCGATCTACTTCAATTTTATGTCATTGATTTCATTCACATTTTTCTTAATTAGGGGCTAAGAATGCTGGAGTTCAATGATCTCATCAACAACAGTTTGTTAGTGGGTCACGTGATTAAAAAGGTGAAAAGGTAAGGAAAGAAAGGAAAGGAACTTTATTTAAGTGTCGAGTTGTTCTATCGCTGGAGCACTAATTGGGGAAACTGTAAACTGAAATTAACAATTAACGCAAAGCGAGTCAAATGTTGGTTTTTGAGGAAAAGGGAAACCTGCGTACGCGGAAAAAACCTCTCGGTGCTGAGTAGAGAACCAACAAACCCAACCCAGGCCACATTGGTGGGAGGCGAGTTCTCTCACCACTGCGCTCACCACTGCTCTCACCACTGCGCCATCCCTGCACCTGTGAAGCGCGTAACTTCTCTGAATGTTTGTGGGGTTAGATTTTCTTTCATATAACCTGAATGCGTGTCATTAGGGAGTATAAGCAAAGACGACGGCTACGGCAACGACAACGCCACAAAGCAAGAACATCATTAATTAAAAAAGGAAAAATAATCGTCCTGCACATGCAGCACGAATTTCCGTGCATAAGAAATGGCGGCCATGAACCAAAGTAATCCTCTGGGAAACGAACTCTATTTTTATAAAAATACATTGTTTTGTTTCAGTAATCCAATGTGGCTGCTGATCGCGTGAGTAAAAACGCTCTATACGCTGGTGGAAAGCTTTCGACAACAATTTGTACACGTGTGGTGTTTTCTTAGACTTTTCTAAGGCCTTTCACTGTAAACTATATGACCTTGCTAAACAAGTTGGAATCCTATGGAATAAGATAGACTCCTTTAATCATAGTTACTTTTCAAATAGGCAAAAGTATGTTGCATGGGTGGTTTATCGAGGTTAAACCTGCGAAGCGAAGGCGAGTGATTTTTAGACCCGATAATACACGCAAATGTGAGCGAATTTTGTGAAAACATCCGACTCAAGGCACAGGTAACCCAGGCTCACTGTGTTTCTTTTTTAATTAATGATATTCTTGCTTTGTGGCGTTGTCGTTGCCGTAGCCGTTGTCTTTGCTTAAAATCCCTAATGACACGCATTCAGGTTATAGTTCCACAAGGTAGCTGTCTCGGGCCATTATTATTTTCTCTCTATGCTAGCAAGCTTTTTAAGATCGTCGAATCACATCTTCCTAATCTCCATTGTTATGCAGATGACACAACTGTATATCGTGTTTAGACCAGGAAATGATTTGGAGGAAACTGCTGCCTTAACTGCCATGGAATCATGTATTGCTGATATCAGTCAGTGGATGCACACGGATAAGTTAAAACTGAATTCAGATAAGACAGAATGTCTTCTAATTGGAACGCGACAACAACTTCAGAAAGTCAGCAACATCAGTATGTTAATTATTGGTTGGCGACTCCCAAATTGCTTCATCATGTGAAGTTCGAAACTTAGGAACCTGGTTTGACTCGAAAATGAGTATGCTAAGTCATATTAACAGAAGACTTGCTCATCTGCTTTTTATTATCTTTATAACATACGTGGAATTAGGAAATATTTAAGTCGTCCAACTAACGAATTATTAGTTCATGCTTTTATAACCAGTAGAGTAGATTATTGTAGTAGCCTATTATATGGCCTCCCGAATTCACATATCATGAAACTCCAACGTATACAGAATGTCGCAGCTCGGCTGGTCATAGGAGCACCAAGATTCTGTCATGTTACACCATTGATTTTTAACCTTCATTGGCTCCCGATTAGTTACCGCAAAAAGTTTAAGATTTTGCTTTTGACATTTAAGTGTTTATATGGTCTAGCTCCTAATTACCTGATTGATTTAATTTGCATCAAAAAGCAATCCAGATACTCCCTTAGGTCAAACGACTCTTTATTACTTGAGTTACCTAGCATTAAGACCCGTCCAACCCTTGGCGATCGTGCATTCCAGTCAGCTGCACCTTATCTTTGGAATGCATTACCTTCAACAATTCGCAACATAAAGACATTGGACACTTTTAAGACTGCTGTCAAAACTCATTTTTTTAATTTAGCTTTTAAATAGGTTTTTCTATTCATGTCTCTTTTTTAATTTTGCTTTTAAATAGGTATATGGTTGTAGTTTTTAGTAGTTTCTTATGTTTTAGTTTTTAGGACAGTTTGACATAATTTTATTTTAAAATATTGTGAAGCGCAACTGAATATATTCATATAGAGGTCTGCGCTATATAAATGTATTTATTATTATTATTATTATTATTATTATTATTATTATTATTATTATTATTATTATTATATGAAAGAAAATCTAACCCCACAAACATTCAGAGAAGTTATGCGCTTCACAGGTGCAGGGATGGCGCAGTAGTGAGAGCAGTGGTGAGCGCAGTGATGAGAGCACTCGCCTCCCACCAATGTGAGAGAATGAAAGGGTAGTTTCTAAAGAAACTGTGGTGCTAGATATCGGGACCTAAGCGATCTCTTACGATCACCGATCACCGATCGTTTCACATGTACCTCCGCAAATGTCATTTATTGCATAACCTGTACGTTATGTAATAAATTATACATTGGTGAGACAGGTAGACGACTAGGTGACCGATTCCGCGAACACCTTCGCGATGTTGAGAAGAATGACAAGGATGCATCCAAGCCAGTCGCTCGCCGTTTTAATCTGCCTAACCACTCCAAAAAACACATGGCTATCTGCGGCCTTTCCCTACATCTAGGTACGACGGAAAGCCGCAAGAATCTGGAACAAAAATTCATCTTTCAAATCGGCACCCTTAAATTAATCCTCACGGTATTAACGAACGCTTTTCATTTAACTAATATATTCTTATTTTT
This sequence comes from Montipora foliosa, assembly GCF_036669935.1. Taxonomy (NCBI): domain Eukaryota; kingdom Metazoa; phylum Cnidaria; class Anthozoa; order Scleractinia; family Acroporidae; genus Montipora; species Montipora foliosa. The sequence continues at coordinate 7,532,079 of NC_090871.1, forward strand.
CACGTTGCCATGTTACCACCAATAGCGTAGCTCCTACTCTACTATAAAAACTACACGTAACCCATAATCCCTCGATTCGCTCTGACGAAGGGCTAACGCTCGAAACGTCAGCTTTTAGAATCTCTGTACGGTGGCCAATTTACATTATCAACTCCGTTGCACCACAGTTTCTTTAGAAACTACCCCTTCATTCATTTGTTATTCAACCGCTGCGACCACTAACCTTGTGTTCTAGTATTTTTTAATCCACAGATTTCTAACAGGAGACCCAAGACGACGATGCCAAGCTTGAAGAAACTCACCAAGGAGCTACGCCAGGAAATCGTAAGTTATCTTTTTCCTTTTCCCACACTTAGCAGTAACTTAGCTTTCCGTTTAGCCACTCTCATTTTCGCCAAAACTAGGTTTTGTTGTCACATCAACTTCATTGGTCGTTGCCTCAATTCTAAAGTCATTCCTAAAGGTTTTCGCTCGAACTTTCATGCGTCTACATTCTCTCACTCAAATCAGTATGAGGATCACAATTAGAGCTATGTGCCAAAAACGAATCGCACTTGACAAACAAATCCTTCATTGCCGCTCCGAACTTTCCAAAATCTGCCAGGTCCAGCAATTTTAGTACAATCGATTCGCGCTAAAATCCGACAACTTAATTCTGGATTGTTTGACCATTACACCAAACCAAGATTCTAAAACTTCAACAATTAATAGGTCCGCAAATTACCGACGACACTACATTGCATAGCCATAATACCGTAATTACAATTCCAGAAAATCTTCCGCTTGCTGACTCAGAGAAATCTGTTCTCAGTAAGGGCCTAAATTTTATCCCTATTACTAAACGCACCAACGAATTTTCTATTAAGCAAGATGTCGAAAAATTCCTTCGCCGCGTTCAGTTAAAAGCCTTTTTTCACGACAAAGAGGATGATTCGGACACTTCTAATAAAGATATTTTTGAAACACTTCTAGTTCGCAAATCCAAATGGACTCCCCCAGAGGGACAATTTGCCTCTTTAGATTTTTTCACCAAAAAATGCCGTCACGACATTAACAAACTTAAATTCAATCGCAACACTAAATTTTCCAACCTTTCCTCGGAAGAGTGGGCGGCGCTTAAAAATCTTAGTAAACGCAACGACATAGTTGTCAAATCGGCCGACAAAGGCGGCGCGGTAGTTGTTTGGCGGTCCGACCTTTACC
>NC_090871.1:7545781-7563281 GCF_036669935.1 Montipora foliosa
AATCATCCATTGTGTAGAAGCTTTCCATTAGCTTATATTTTATAGTAGCCTTTTCTTCGTTTACTCAGGTGTACTTTGTTTCGAGATGTACACACAGATCCGTCCCTTGGCTCAAGTCATTCACAAAACGACCCTTCTATTCGTACGAACTATCCATTAGCCCATCCTCTCCCGCTTTCCGGTGAATACTAGTCTACTACCAAGGTGATCTGGTGACGGAATTTGGAGGACTGGGAAGAAAACTTTTAACGCCGTATCCCACAACCGCGCGCGGCCTTAGGTTTTGTTTCCAAATTTCCTGCAGTATTTCCATCGTCAAAACTCAAGAGATCATTCCGTGTCTCCCACATTTCCTGTTACTGAATGAACATTCAAGTGGAAACCGCCGAGATCTAACCTCGCCTCTGCCATGTTGAATTCGGAAATAACATCCAAGGACACGCTCGGTTGTGGGATACGGCGTTAAAATTTTTCTCCCCAGTCCTCCGAATTACGTCACCAGATCACCTGGTATAGATTGCGGAATCGGCAGCTTCCTACCCTACCCTTCTAATAAACTTTTGACCTCAGGTTTGACCTCAGATTTCTTTAAAGCCTGTTGAAATATTACCGAGTGCAGTGACGATCGATAAATCTTAAAAGCCAAAAAAAAAAAACAGATCACGACCCAAGCGGAAGGAAGAAATAATTACCCACATTTTCTCCCCTTTAGTACGTTTGGCCGTTCGCCTTTTCAAAGCGCGACATTTTGTGTCCGCCAACAAGGTCGTTTTAAGGTTCCACCACATTTTAAACCCGACATTATTCAAGGTCTCGTTTACAAGCAAAAGGCGGGCAAAAGGGAACAAGGACAGAGTAAAAACGAGCGGAACTGGGGAAGAACGCGTGAGAAATACAGTCAAACCTCTCCACAGCTTGCCTCCTGCGCCGACGCTCTTAGGGCTGGTCACGCAATCTAAGAGCGTATGCGTGGAGGCGGCCGTTATGGGAGTTAGTGGGGTAATATGAGGTCTTTTTTTTTTTTTTTCGGGGGGAAAAGGACGGAAAAACTGAAGATAGAGGGTCAATAAGGACCATTATCATATGGCCCGTACGGCCATTTTAAAACTATTGGGGCATGCCCGTACGAGGGCCGTACGCATTTGCGCGAGCAGGGCCGGAAAAACCCGTGCGGCCCTGCTAGGATTACGTGCGATTGGATTTAGAGGATTTCGTCGCTTTTACACATCCAAGTTATTTACAACCAGAAAAGCAAATGCAAACAACCGTATTTGATAAACTGTCTGTGTAAATTTTTGTTACTTATTTTGTCCAAATTTCAAATTCTGAGTGCTCATGAATAGTGTAAAGAGACCATATGATAAAATGCTTACTGACTAAGTTTAGGTCAGGCAGGACAGGAAAATGTTTGGGGCTCGGTCCACACGCCATGACCTCGGACCAAATATTTTTCCGTCCGGCCGTCCCACTCAGTCAATAAGTACACAAGAAGGTAACTATGCACAAAATCTGACTCCGTAAGACAGAAAACATAATAACAATCTCTACGGTAAATACAATTTCGTTATGAAACGTTACGAACCTAGTAATACATATTAAGAACGTGCCTGGGCCCAATCTTGAACTTTTTTGGTTGCCTTTCAAAAGGCCGCAACACCAAGAAGTGGCGTCACTAGAGCAGAGTTCTTAGAACTTATTTCCGAAATCAGAATAGCGACTCAATCAACCGAATCGTCGGGGGTATTGTATTTCTTCTTTTCTCGGACTCGAAAAGTCAATCTAGCGCAACCTAAATCTCCACTCTAAAAGCAATTTGCCGAAAATGGTTGTAGCGTGTTAAAACACATTGTCAGTACAAAACAATGATTATGTTGTGTAACCAACTGCAAATATGACTGCTTCATTTACGAGAATATTAGAAAAAAACAATCCACTAAAAAGCCAACAGCTTTCTCTAAATTTATGAACAAGTTAACCTGAAATGAGCAGCGAAGCCAGAATCTTAAAAGGGTCTTCATCACAGCGATCTGAAAGATTGCCACCCCACCACTGACTTCCCAACGGTCACCAACCGCTCCTTCAGAATCCGATCTCCCACAGGATAGAGGCAAACCAACATTAGATAATTATCAGAATCTGTTTTTAGACTGTTCCTTTCATTAAGCAAACCATAGGCCTAAATCGCCGTTCTGCAAATAAAACGAACCATCCGAAACCAGATTCATATCTTTCTCGTGTGGCTTTAACTTTCTTCGTGTTATTTCAGTTCCAACGAGCATGGAAATCAGAAACCATACTGACTAATAACGGTTAGTCGCCCACCCTTGCTCGTGAAACTTAAGCGTGCAACTCGTCCGCGGATTTATCTGTCGAAGGCTTTGTTTTCCCAACTCGCCAATCCGATTCTTCCGCAAGTCTAAAAAGGTCAAAGTACCATTATATCGAAGCGTTTCTGCAAACTCTGCGGCTCCTGAATCGCCGATGTGGTTTGAACTCAGCTGTAAATGCGTCAAAGCACGATTTGATTTCAGGGCCTTTGCCAGGGCTACTGCTCCTGAACATTCAATTTCGTTTCCACCTAAATCTAAACGCTCAAGAGAACGATTAGACTCAAGACCCTCTGCGAGCGCCATAGCGACTGAAGAGTTGATCGACGTATTATACAAATCCAAACGGGTCAACTGAGTACCACTTGATTGAAGAGCCTTTGCAAAGGCTACTGCTCCTGAATTGCCGAAGTGAGTTTTGGTTGGGTTGAACATACACCTTAGATAAAAATGAGTCAGAGTGCAGTTTGATTGGAGTGCCTGTCCAAGCGCTGCTGCTGCTGAGTCATTGACATCATTACTCTGAAGATCTAAGTAAGTCAGTGAACAATTAGATTGGAGAGCATGTGCTATTGCTAATGCTCCTGATTCACCAATACATTCACCATCAGAGGGGGGCCGGTAAATATCTGGATCTGAAAAATTACCCACATCTAAATAGGTTAAGGTATGGTTGGACTCCAAAACGTGAGCAAGCGCTACGGCTCCTTGGTCGCCAATATAGTTTCCGGATAGATCCAAATGCTTTAACACATTATTTGATTGTAGGCCTTTTGCTAAAGCTTGTGCTCCAATATGACTTATCATATTAGCATGCAGATTCAAATGTGTCAAAGTACGATTTGATTGAAGAACCTCTCCTAGTGCTTTAGCTCCTGAAATACGGATCCTGGCACATCGCAGATTCAGATGAGTTAACGTGCTATTCGACTGAAGAGCTGGTGTAAGTGATGTCATGTATAAGCCATTCCTCAGATGTAAGCCCACCAAACTCTGACTTGTCTGAAGAACATGTTTAATTGTTCCCAGTGCTAACTCATCCAAGTTAGCGTACCAAAGCAACTCTGTCAGTGCGGAATTTTCTTTCAGATATTCGCAGAGAACGAGAATGTTGCTATCATCGAATATGTCTACGGTCACTTCAGACACAGTACAACAGCTTGCAAGTGTATGTATCATCTCCTTCTGGTAATCCTTTAGTTCATTTCTCCCACCTTCACAATCAGCAATAAGGTCACATGTTGCATGTAAAAAATTTTCCATATCAATTGTATCATCTTGCAATGCTGAACTTTCGGAACACAAATTCCAGGAAAAAGAATCATCTTCACAAACGGCAACCTCAAAACCGTCCTCGTCGTGCTCCTCGTCATCGCTCGTGTCGTCGGAAACACTGCTATTGTCGCCTTTATAAGAGCTGAAGGAAGCGCAAAGACGTGACACGAGAAAATCTGTTACATCATCACTCTTACTTGCTACCGCTGTGATGAGAAATTTCCACACCTGCCAAAACGCGTCAGAAGGACTGTGCTGAGCTAGCAGGGTGACCTTCTCTTTATCTCCTTTTGACAGCTGATGGGCCAAGTGGAACGCCGCAAAATATTCCTGAAAAGTCTTATGCGGAAATGAATAGCTCGGGTTTGGTCTGATTTTACTCACACTAGCCTCTCGAGAAAGAAAACCGAATTCTAGGAATTCGGTTGATTGGCATTTCAACTCATCTCCAGTGAAATGAGCCTGATTATTCAATAGGGCTTCAAGGGCCATCTTTCCCAGCAAACTGAGCTGTTCTGCAAATGCCTCAATGGGATCATTGTCATACAAAGAAACTTCCTTCTTTGCACAATATCTCCTCAAAACACATGAAACAAGTTCGTCATACAACTTGGTTCTGTTTGAAGGGAACTTTCCTTCTGAATCTTCAAAAACAAGGCACAGCAAAGCTGTGTTAAGTGGATTGGTAGTCAATTCCCTCAGCTGTGGACTCCACTTCAATTTCTTGATCATTTTCTTTGCAAGGTTTGGATTTTCGTGATTGCTGAAATACTTCTTGATGTAGCTGTCAGCATCTTTATTGGTGTAGCCGACAATCTCCAAAAGTGTGTCACAGTATCGCCGTACCTCCGTTCCTGCCTCGTGTCGAGCGGTCAAAATTAGATACACATTGGAGAACACTTTGCCTTTAATCAAGGGTAGGAAACCCTGCAAGAGATCATGACGTAATTCATCCAACCCATCAAGAAATAATAAGATTTTCGATTGATTACGGCGAATGAACTCGAAGAAGTTTTCCTTCTCCTTCTTGTCTGCATCGAGTGGTAGCAGCTGATCATTGATGTCTTCCTCTATGTCAGCAGTCTTCATGTCACGGCACTTCAGAAGAAGAAGTATCTCTACTTTGGGAAACGAAGCTTCAGGTGGAATTCCCGCCATGGACCAATCATATGCAAGCTTCTGACAGTAAGTGGTTTTACCCATTCCAGGCTGCCCCTCAATCAGCACCACTCTTGGTTTGTCACATTCTTTATGTGGTGCGAAGACATCTGTCATATTTACGATGTTGTCCGTTCGCCTCGCGCGTTCTTTTTTCTTGCTGATGATTTTTAATCTTGTAAAGATGTTGGACAGTTCCAATTGTAGCTCATCCTCGCACCATGGAAACGGACAAAAAACAGCACCTTTGTAGTCTCGTTTGATAAGCTCTACAAGTTTCTCTGGACACGCTAGAAAAACAAATAACCGCGTAATAAAAACACAAGTCCAGTTCCCACAATAAATGAAATAAACACAAAGAGTACGTACAAAATACTTCGGCCTAGCAAAGATAAACAGGTCCGTTAGTTCGTCCGGTAGCTAACTCAACCACTCTTTACGATGCAACGTATTGAGCAAGCAGAGAAACTGCATCTAATATGAGGCAGTTGATATTGTAATGCATGATATTCTAACTTTAATTTAGGGTAGTGTCAATGACTTTAAGAAGACTGTCAATGGATGAAATAAATGAAGCTCGATTACCGTCACCCTGAAGAGTATGTACTACAAACCGAGCCCTAATGCCATACAAACTCGTTGTTTAATTCAGTGCTATCCTTTAGTGCTTTAGAAAATGTATGTAGACCCACCCCACCCCCCCCCCCCACCAAAAAAAAAGAACGGAAAGCCTAAACTGAAAAAGAGACCTTGACACACATCAAAGAGCTACTACACACTTACTTTGCTGCAACATAAGATGAAAATTACTGGAAGTACATACGTCACTGCAAATCTAATCTTCCGTGTACCTTGCCAGAATAAACCACTTGTAGCGTAGAATTGTCACAAACTTACCAGTTGGCATGGGATTGTCTTGACACAACGCAGTTTCATTGGATTTAGTCAAGTCTTCCACTTGTTCTATAAGTGGGTACCCAGAAAAAAAAACAAAATTATTCTCACACAAATGAATATCAGGTAAATAAGTTTCATGGGCCTAGCTACATGTATTACCAACCAAGTAATCTGAATTGGATCTGAACAAAACAAAGATATCCATGATTATCTTGTGGACTGAAAGACTCAATGTTCAACCCTATCACAGTCTAGGGAACAATAAACCTGTTGGTGGTAAAATCTTATCTCCAAGAATAATAAAATAAATCAATCCAAGAATGGATTGAGCTTGCGATTCACTGAGTTTTTGTTAATTTAGTTCCTAAGCAACATGAAATGACCTCATCATGTCACACTGGCGTGACATTTTTCAGAGCACTTTTAATTGTCTTTGCTATTATTTGATTGAATATTAATAGCAGACTGTCATAGTATACTCTTTGAGTACTTCAATGAATGTTCCCCAAATATGGCTCTGAATGGGATGCCAATGTTATGTGGTTGCACAACAATACTACACACAGTGGTGGCAGGATTTGTGAACTGGCATCTATTAGATCAGGCTGCGAAATGTACCAAGGAGGTACCCAGACCAAGGAGAACAGAGACTCGTCCTAATCTTTTTCTTGTTAGGGCAGGGTATGGGTGAGTGTGAGTGGGAAGGGTAAGAACATGATCAATGTCTATTTCTCTCACGTCATGAAGACATTATAATTCTCTATAAAGACTACAACAGAAAAATCTCGTTGAAATAATTACTATAATCACCTTGAAGAAGATTTACTTTGTCTTCTGTGCTCTGCTTACTGCTCTCAAGTCTCTCTATCTTCTGGTTTACTGCCCCTGTATTGCACGTAAAAGTTACAAAATGTAAACATGACACAAAACGCACACTTGCAACCTATCAGACAACTAACAGTTTTCAAATACTGGTTCAAAATTACACTCCCTTTTTTTATTTGAAACAATACAACTATCGATGACAGAAACAAAAAAAAACCTTTGCCAAGTATAATTATATTCTTTTGTCTCACTCTGCATGTTTTCTTTTTAACAAGTCATGTAAAATTACCACATAAATATATGCAAGAGTTCATTTACCCTCTTTCAATTAATTGCACAACCTACACCCCTAGGCCCTTGCATCAGATTAAACAGTTTTGTGTTTCATGTTAAGTCAGTTTTACACTGCATATAATTGGTTTTGGCTGCTCCCACACATCCTGGGTATTTGTTTTTAGTTTTTGTGTTTTTTTTTTCAATTCTTGTAATGGGGGTGGCAGAGAGGTTTGTTGAGACAGATCATCAGTTGTTTACTTTAGATGTGTGTTGTTTTGGTAGGAGGTTTAGTATGGCAAATTATATTTAATGTAATTATAGAATTATTATGTTCATACTTGTACACATCACGGCTCTGCATGCAGTATTTTGATCAGTTGTCAGTTAATTATGTTGGATCAATTTACCATAAGTTCCTAGCTCCATCCATTGCTTTCTCCAACATTTATTAATTATTCCATACATACATTCTAACTCCCACTAACAGTCTCCTCTTTACAATGGCCACTTTTTTCTGTTACAGTGGACAGTCCATACATTCACTTAATTTATATTAAACTCTCTACAATGGCCACCTCTTCACAATGGCAATGACCACTGAAGCCAGCCCAACTGTCAGGGAAGAACCACTCAACAACAGCCAGTTAATCAAGGGTTGATGAACGGTGGCCATAACCCAGTTTTTATTGCAAAAGGTCATGATACTTGATCTGTACAGTACATGGTTGGCCTGTTTCTGTTCGGTTTCTGTTTTGTTGATATATTTTGATTTTTTTGCATATATATATTACGCATTTTTAAAAAAACAAAAATGAAAAAACCCTGAAAAAAAAAAACAGGACGGTGTGATATTACATCCCACCCTGCTACCAGAGCCTGTCTTTATCTTACTCGATTTTAGCGTTCTCAAGAAAGACTCTGCATGAATCAGGTAAGATCTTAATTGAGTATGCGTTGCATGTTGCCAGGATGCAGTCTCGAACCCAAGCCTAATATGCCAGATCTCGCCGCCATCTTGGTTTTTCATGGTACAGCGGGCTCAATTATAACCATCAGTTTTGTCAATAAATTGACGCTCACACTGGAAAAACCGGTTTAATGAGAGAAAACAAGATTGACTAGTCCAGAAGTTCGGGCTGCGGAAAAACCGGTTTGATGAGAGAAAACAAGATTGACTAGTCCAGAAGTTCGGGCTGCGGCGGCTTCAAAGAGTTGACGCAATTCGGGCAGAGCCTCCTTTTCTCCTCCTCAGTAAAAAAAAGACAAAAGGAGGCTCTGCTCGCAGGGTGATTACACTCCTACATCCATATAATGGCCACCTCTGTACAGGGAGTGTACACTATTTATGAGTCAATGAGCCAATGAGTTAGTGCAGTTAACCAAATTAAAATTTCAGAGAGTGCTTAGGCCTAATCACTGAAACGAGGGCTTAGGCTTAATCAGTAAATTATTGCTACATGTATATTGACTGTGAGTCTCATTGATTCATATTGATTTATTGACTCTTAAAACATGGGACCTCCTGTACAGTACCCAAGTTGGCTGTTGTGGAGAGGTTTGACTGTAAAACAATTCATTACTTAAGATGTACCTTCAAAATGATCCATTCTGTCTTCAAGCATTTGCATCCTCTGTTCCACAGCTTCCAGAGCTGTTGCAACATTTTTCAGTTCATGTTGGACTTTTCTCTTCTCTTCCTCAAATTCTACAGACATGTTCCTCACGTCCACTTGCAGTGACTGAAGTCCTTGTTGAACCAGTTGTAACAAGGCTGGGTCTATGGGAGAATTCATGCAGAGATGTGTTCCTGCCAATAAAACAAAACTAGAACTCATCAGTGCCAATAATATTATAACTATCAGATAAGTAGCAATTTAGTAAGAAAAATATCTAGTGAAGGTTGTATGTTGATCATTAATACAGTCACACCATCAGACCTTTGTTTTCTGACATTTGAGAGAATAAGCATTGCGTTTGCAGCAAACGGCAAACGTCGGACTTAAGTTTGCGTTTTGCCAAAAATGGAAGAAACTCGTTTGATATGAGCTGATTTCTTGTGTGTTAGCAGCAGGTATTAAGTAACTTTTTAAAAGAGAAAGACGAGTTGGAATAACATAATTTCCATGCTTTTATGACAAGCAGCAGCCCATCGTTTTGCATTTGCCATTTCACGTAAACGCGAAGCTTAATCTCTCTATTAGATATGTACATTTCACGTACAGGGTGTTTCAAAACTTTGTTCCGATTAAAGTTGGTAATTTTTTAAACAAATCTTTTGTCTGATAGAACTTTTCAATAACTTGAGGTAGAGAATTAATTAAAATGGCTGGCAATTTTAATTGTCTTCTACACTGTAGATGCCTTTGTTTCGATTTTTGTGGCAAACGTGTACACACGCATTTTCCCACCATTTTTTCCCACTCTTTGTGAATGCTGTTCCTTCCCAAATTTCTTGTTATTCTCTGATTTTTTTCTTGAACTTTCTGTTTCCTCTGTCACAAAAAGTCAGAAGTCAGAAGTCAGACATTGTTTATGCTAGAACTCAAGCAGCCATATTACGATCATCTGGTCCTTCAGTCAAAGAAATCACTAAATTTTTTAACAAGACGGAACATTGGGTGAACAAGAGGTCGAAAAGAGAGTGCTTCAAAGATAAACCAAGAAGCAGACGACCGTTTGTTTTAACCAATTGTGCTTGAAAATCAATCGAGAAAGGGAAGTACGGCAACTCAGACATTGTGTCAAAAGAGTTTCCCAAGGATAAGCCCATGGGTATTTTTTTAAGAAATCGAAGGTGCGATCATTACCGCTGACAAAATTAAGATCTTAAGATTAAAGCGAAGATTTCAGAAATGCCGGTAATAAGATGGAATACTGACCATCATTAAGATATAAAGTAAAAAGAATAAAATGCATACACTGTATAACCGGAAAAATATCCTTCATCTCTTCTCATCCTCAACAAACTGGCCATTACAAGGCCACAAATTAAATGCGGCTAATTGTAATTTAGGCTAAGTTAAACGCGAAACAATATTACTGGCCATCAGTATCTCACAGAGTTGGTGTGTGGGGTGGCCGGGGGGTTTAATGCAGGGGCGTTATGTAGTTTACCGCTCAGTGTCGGATGTCAAGTCATTCCACATGTTTTTTCGCTGCTGGGCTGTTTTCCTAGAGCTTTTCTCCCGGCCCAACCCCCCCTCTTCCCATGGTAAGTACAGGGTAAGTATTCGTGTTTCCACTGCTTGTTCAGTGTACGGTGCCAGGTGGTTGCCGCTCACAGGGCTGTCATGGATACCCCTACGCGTTCAGAGTGTTCGTGGCTCCACCATTCTTTCCAGGCACCATTCCCCAAGCTTATCTATTGTTGATGAGTTTAAAGAGAATTTAATTTCAAGATACACATGGTGTATCACAAATTCTTAACATTAGAAACAAGAAAACGCCAACCGCCTGTGCAGTAGACTGTTCACAGCCCTCTATTTTCTCGTCATTTTATTCAAACATTGAACACACGGATAGAATCACAAGAGACCTGGACTCCAGCACAAAACGGGAGCATTGAAAAATTGAGAGGCTGTGAACAGTCTACATGTACCTGTGCAGTTGCAGAGGTTGTAGAATCAGAAACCCAAGAACAACAGAATGACCAGCTGCAAGTAGAGGCCTCCTGAAAAAGGCCAACTGAAATTCGTTGCCGCAGAGAAAGAATTGCAAGGAAACGTGTATTTAATTACATGGTGTACTACTGAAGCAGTACCCTTATCAGTCCTTCTTCAAACAGGATTGCTGTTCCAGCTTCAAGCTTGGGGGATTGTATAAAAGAAAACTTGAAAAGAAACTAAAGGACATAAATAACATCAAACACTGACCGAACAGAACAATCTTGCCAAGAAATCCAAACGACCTTTAATTTCCCTTGTTTCATATTGTTTGAGCAGTAATTTAGTTTGCTTTTCGCAATTTTATACAGTTATTTAAACGGAGAGATGTGAATTACACCAATTACACTGTCAGGCAATGATTTCCATCTACAAAATGAAGATCTGCTTAAAAAAATCGAAGATTTTCCAAAAGAAATGTGACGAAAGCTCGGAATACCCATAGAGAGGCTCAATCATCGCTGGTCAGTGAACTTGTCTGATCTCACTCCCATTGAGAACATATGGGGTATAATTGACGAGACAACGTACAAAGATCCAGCCCCCAAAACGATAAAAGAGCTGAAAAGTTAACTACACTTTGTATGGAAAAATGTGACTCTTGAAACGGTAAAGGAACTCGCACATCCTATGCCTAGGCGCGTAGAAAATGTCACTAAAATAGAGGCAGGCATTCTGGTTGCTAATAATTTGAATGATCGAATGAAAAATAAGAAAAAACAATATACCTAATTTTTATCGAAGTAGACATTTAAATAAATAATGAAAAGTTATGATCATGAAGAAAACAAATCAGAACAAACTTTGAAACACCCTGTACATTACCTTTAGTTTCCCAGTCTTTTAATTCTCCAAGAAGTTTTCCTTCATGTGCAGCTGGTAGAGCCATGGCTCTCACTAGGTGTTCCATGTCAATAAAACTTTGTTGATACTTGACTTGATCCCATTTGCTGAAGACACAGTGTGCCCAGTCATTCCTCCCCATTCTGACATTACTTGCAGCCGTTTGTACAGGTGCCGTAAATACAGGCACCACACCAAGTAATGTCAACACAGCTGAAGCATCACAGTGGTCATCAAAGGCAGTGAAGTGGGCCATGTAATTCTCAACATACAGCCTGGCAAAGTCAACATGAGACATCACTCGGCAGTCAAACAGAGAATAATTGAATTTTCCACGATGTCTGGGATGAACATCATTTCCATTGATGTTCTCATATTTCAACAATTTTCTACATGTAGGTGGCCACCGTTGAAGACGTCCAGATGTACTGCTCTGTCCATGAATATTGTGGCTCTTCTTCAGGTTGTTGTATTCTGTGTTGGTGCCTTGTTCCACAAATGGACGTATCTGTGGTATGAGGATCTTGTTGAGTGCTATCCCAGCCACAAGCCATCGTTTCTGATTTTCAGTCACACCAAGATGGCTTGACCTAAATGTATAATGTTACATATTATTAGCCAGGGGATTACAATATTCCCAAAAGATGGCAGTTTCTCAATAATTTATTGCCATGCCGGTTGAAAAGAAGGATACCTAATCGCTTTCCAAGTACTTTCAAATGCAAATCTGTGGTTCCAGAAAATATCCATAGCCCTCCCGTTCCAGAGGGCTTCGTGTTACTCCTCCCACCCTCTGGAATTTCCATGATCTTTCCACTTGGTACCCCATACCCCTTGGAAATTCCAAATCCAAAAAAAGAGACTTCCTTTATTTTGATCGACTTAGAGCTGTAACAAAAATTTCATTCTCCTAAAAATGACCGTGGAAATTCTAGACGTATTCACAGACCCGTTGAAATGTTCAAACTAACAACTGAGCTTACAGTGTGTATTTAACACTTTAATGTCCTGGCAACGGACTTTTCTCTGTTCAATTGAAAGAAGTTTCATCCAAAAATCATATATCGTATACATTTTGTAACCTTGTCAAAGTTTGAATTTATGCATAGTCAAAACAACATAGCGAATTACATTGCACACACAAGAAACTATTTGTTACATGTACGTGGTTATTTTTGCTGTCACAGCGAAACTCGGAAAAAATACCTCAACGCTTATCTCCATATTTTTTTATGTTGCAGGAGTAATTTTTATCTACACGCACAGTAGTATAATTTGTGAACCGTACTGTTTATATTATTTTTCGTGTGTGTAGCCGTGAACTGACTTATCAGCGGGAATTGTAAGCCGTCACGCAACATGTTTTTTTCAACACCTGTTTATCAAATGTCGCTTAAATTTGTCTTTCACCAGAAACACTTCAATAAAGTGAAACGCTTTGTCTCGGTAGTTTGAAAATGACAGTACATTTTTTTTATGCCTTAGGATTTTTCAACTGGTCACACATTTCGCGTGTGAAACATACTTTTCAAGTTCAATCCGGTAACTAAACAACCAAATGAAATCTTCGCTGTCTCTCATTGCCGTCAACGGCTAGGAATACGTCAGGACAAAATTATGGTACTGAAATTATCAACTTTCCTGAAATTTACAAACTCATAACTGCACTAATAACGATGAAACTCTTTCATAATCTAGTTGTCAAAGGTTCGTTATTTGTGGGAAATTGTACTTAACGGGAATAACATGAGTACAAACAAATGATCTCAATCAACTGCCTGCACAAATAATGCCATCTGAAAAAGCACCAGATGCATTCAAGTTAAAAACAGTGCGATCAACAGTATATTTGTTCCTTCTGGTCATTTGTGACAAGTTTACACTTAAGTGTGGTTTTCATGTTCTTTGCTGTTTTGTGGTAGGGTTCTCTCACTTTATAAGTTGATTCATACATGACTTTGTACCAAAGTTTCAATTTTATGAGGTTTGGAAACTCATGGCACTTCCTTTCCAATGACCTTTTTTTCATTTTTAAAATAATGTCATACAATGTATTTTATACTGAAAAGAGATTGGCAAGCAACTTGACCCTGATTCAAGTGTTTTCACAATGATTAATTCATTGTAAAATTTTTTGACAAGATCACTATTGCAAGATTGTTTCCTTGGATCCTGCAATAGTTATACATGTAAATGTAGAATTGTTATAATTAGTAAAATTTGTATGATATTCTTTCGAGAATGCTACAGCATTTTTGTACATTATTTTTATTTCACATGATTTTAAAACGAAGAGTATGGTTTCAGTTTAGAATGAAAATAAATTTCTGTCAGCAGTCAGTTATGATGACATTTGTGTTTGCTATTGCTATTGTATTCCTCCATGTTATACAAAGGTATACAAAATGTATACCCTGATGCCAATAACACTGACAAAGGCCTCAGTCTTGCAATACATGTAAGTATACTTTGTGTATATGTACATGTATACAAAATGTATACTTTTTGTGGTGTTTTCTGGTTACAAAATCTGCTAGTGTATTTACTGGTTTTTTTTTTGTGAGGTATACCTTTTGTATACTTCAAGTTGTTCCAAATTACTAATACAAAAAGTATACATCAAGTGCATACTAAAAGTATACATGTAGTATACCTCTAGTATCAGGGCTCGAAATTGCGACCAATACGGTCGCATTTGCGACTAAATTTTTCCCTTTGCGACTAAAATATCTGGAGAAGTCGCAAATTTGCGACTTGTTGTCACTTTCGTTCTTTCGAAACAAAAGGGTTAGCAGTTGCCACTTTGCTGCTACTTTTGCTAAAATAGACAAACAAATAAATAAATGACAAAATTATTTTGTTTCTTGCTGTGAATTTCCTCTGAAGGTAGCGTAATTGTATAGTAATTTAGCTGCAATGTTACGTGCACAGCTCCATTCCTTCGATCATTCGCCATTTTCAGCAGTTTCTTTACACACAAGTACTGCGGGCTCATATTTTTCTGCTAAACCGCTGACAACACAATGCAGCGCGGCGATTTTGCAACTAAAATTTGCGAAATTGCGACTAAATTTTCGTATCTTATCGCAAAATGCGACTGAATTTTTTCATTAATTTCGAGCCCTGAGTATACCCAGTGTAGTATACTTCAGGTACATAATGTGTATACTTAAAGTATAGTTTGTTTTGTTAAGGGAGTCGGCCATTGTGTTTGACTTCACGTCGAACGTGCTGCTCAGGAGTGTCTCTCAGTGCTATCTGTGTCGTCTGGCGGCGGAATAATCGTGGACAATATATGACAAGGAATCTTACGTTTATTTCAACGGATAGAATTTTCCATTTTTCTTGGTTACCTTGTATCAATTGGAAAAGTACGTAAGTGTTTATTTGATCTCATTTCAAACCCTCTGGAAAAAAAAGCTCTTTATGTACCCCCCTCCTCTTCAGAAATTTGCCTCTTTCAGACCCCTCTTCCCCTTGGAATTTCCGTGACCCTCCGTGGGGGGTATGGATATTTTCTGGAACCACACAATTACTTACATGTAAACCTCTTTAGGGCGAATCATTTAAACAAAGCTTCATTTAATTAGACTTGGTTTATTTGGCTAATCAAGGTTCAGAGGTGTCTTGGAGTCCTTTGTCTTCTGGTTACCCTGCTCTATTGTTTTTCCTGGTTTTCCTTACAAGCAAGGTAGGATTAGCCTAGGAGGAGGCCGGGTAACCCTATTTTGCTTGTTCGCATTGTTCTTCTAGATTTATTAAGCCATGTAAAAGCTCATTAGAAGACAGGAATACCCTCCTAGTAGGGCCAAATTTAGGGTTGTCACATTCCTGCCAAGAATAAAACATGGATTCACACATACATGTAAAGCTGGAGAATTACTTTGCAGACCTACGCTTTCAAGAGTGGTGAATCCAAGCCATGATGATATAAAAACTCAGGACAACAGTCTGGGTAACAGTTTGGGAGCTGGAATAGAACATTCTCCTGGCAATGACCAATTAATACTGTAGGCAAAGTTACAATGTAAGTCTTGTTCAAAATGCCAAGGTTTGACAGATGGAGTCCTTCTTGATCAGCCACGCAATAAATCAAAAGAGAAAAGAAAATAACAGACTCCTCTCTGTCGTAGAAATGGCTTGGACTGCTTTTCAAATATATCAGAGAAAACAAGATGAAATGCAAATTCAATGGCGTCAACTTAGGGGCTGATCTATCGAGCATATAATATGTGCGTGGCTATGTTGGTAAAGTTAAGTCCTAGGGATGAACCAACACGTGTAAAGGAAGCTCTAGAAGGGGAACCAAAGGGTAACCCTTCTATAGGAGGGTTACCCTCCCAGCTCCATGTAAACAGGCTTTATAAAATTTAGTTTACTGATTTCTATTTCCATCATGTGTACCTAAAAATTGTAGTCTTAACTGCTTGATTTTCTAATAACAATGTACGTTATAAGACAGTGAACATTATCTTACATGTAAAGTAACTTACCCAGAGGAAGCTGTCGACATCTCATGAATTTTATAATAATGAATTACACGTCTTTGACCATCACATTAACTCGTAATGCCTAAATAAGAAAGTACATTAATCTTGTTAAATAATATAAATGGCAATCATCTTAAAATTAATTTAAAAGTGATCTTCAACTACAGTTAGACCCGGCTGAAATTCAAACTTGGCTATTTCGAACCCATGGTATTTTGAACAATTTTTGATTTCCCCTGTGAGTTCAAAATAGTGGGGTTCAACTGTATGTGTAATAAAATTGAAATCAATTTAGTAGTCCCCTGGCATAAAAAATTAACAAAAACAACACAACAAACCAATCCAACCTCAGAGCAATATACACATTTACTAGCACAAAATATGGGAACAGCCATGCAACCATTCTGTAGTTACAATTGGTTTTGGTTTGTCTGATTGGTTCGGAAAGGCATGAGTTTTGAAACCAATCAGAGAGCACAGTCAGCAACTACAGTAAAGCAAAACCAATGCAAAATGCATGTACTTTCGATACTTTGATTGAAAACCACCCTTATCAAAGACATGCAATCAACTCTCTCTTAAGTGACCACTCCATGCGCAGCAAAAAGTGGTTGCCAAATCAGGACGTGGCCTCTTATGAGAAAATAAGCCAAAAACAGCCTGAGAATGGATCCACTCAATACAGAATGGGTCCACTAACATTATTAATCTCTTGCTTAAACCAAGTGCCAGGGCCAGTTACTCTGGAATATTGGCCCTCGGCCAATATTCCTGAGAGTAACTGGCCCCTTATTCCTTAAGCTACAATCTTGGACAAAATTGTTGAGAAAAGTCTGCTTTTGGACTAAACTCCGATCACGAGTATGAAAAATAAGCTCTCTTTTTGCCCCCACCCCCCCTGATCAATGTTGCTAGACGAAACAAAGCATGTCGAACCTGGGCTTATCAACATTGGTTGTAGGGGGGAGGGGGATTGCTAATAATGTGCGATATTCAGGACGTAGTGCGCAAAATAACCCCTGTTTTTAATATTCTCAACCCTTTTTGTCCAAGATTGTCTGGGGATCATTTTGCCCAAGAACACAAAACACGTGTATGTATGAGTTCTGTAAGTACAAAAAAGAAAATATATCAGTTGTAGGCATGTCGTCATGGTATTCGATTGACAATTAGAGTTAATTAACCCTAATAAAGAAAAACACTGTTACGTCATCATTGAGGTTCATTATCAAAACAACTGGAAATGGTACATAAAAGGCATGTTGACGACGCTTTAGGAGCGTATATTTTATTACAGGTGCAAGATCATAACGACAAAGCTAAAGATGTTGCTGAGGAAGTAGGAGTTTCATTAGCAACAATCTTTAGGATCAAGAAAGGTGTCCAAGGCCTTAAAAGGGAAGTTGTCATGCTGTTCCTTGGTAAAAGCCACAACAAAGGTGTGATCAGATGTGACCCATACGATAAACTAGATGGACCATTCTTTGAAAAATATGTCAGAGAACAGTTCCCTAGACTTTTTGGGAAAGCAAACAAGAATGTGGTATAACAGGAGCAAAATAGCCCGGGGGGGATGGGGGGGGGGGGAGGAATCCCATATGACACAGACGGGGATGCTCGTTGTCTCGCTTAGGGGTGTAAATTTTGGATTTTGGTCTCGCTTAGGGTGTTCCGGGCAAAGCGCCAATATTTTAAGCCGCCAAGGTCTCGTTTAGGGCTCCACGAAGAAACACAGAATTACGCGAAG
>NC_090871.1:7568281-7570781 GCF_036669935.1 Montipora foliosa
GTTGAGCGATATACCACTGACAATAGACCAATATACCCCTGGTAAAGGCGCCAGCCAAATGTCGACCAATAAACTAACCAAGTATCGACCGACATGTCAACCGAGTACATGATCTATTGACCCACAGTTGAACGTTAACTGCTGTATCGATCGATACACCGGGTAATATGTCAATCAACACATCGGCTGCGATGGTTGCTTATAAGAGTTTTTGACACAGTATTTGACTGAGAAACCAAATGGATATTAAGTGGTCACTAAAGGGAAGCAGTCGCTTAAGAGGGTGGTTGTTAAGAGGCTGTCCGCCTAAGAATCGACCACTTAATTCGGGTCAAAATTCTGATTTCCTTCAAAATTTCTCCATGAAACAAGGTTGATATAAGGTAAAAGGAAATACATTTATTTGGTTCTTATTCTCGATAATAGTCGAGATTTTATGGAGCCTGTGATCGATACCCGAAACCCTCAAATTGGGCCTATTACCCCTTATTCGGGTACTTGCCGCCAAGCGTATATTTAGCGTTCGAAGATAAGAATTACACCAGAATTAGATACATCATTGCCCTTAACGCAAATGGTAAAATCAAACCAGAGTATGGAAAATTACTAAAATTATAGTGACTTAAACGGGACAACGTCAACACCATTTTCAAAGAGTGGGCCAAGTGGCGTTGCGAAAAGCGAAATTTCTGATAATTCTGACTTATTCGGAGAACCTCTTGTATACTTCCAAAAAGTATTAAGGTAGATCCCTGAAACCATGAAATTAAGTTTATTGGCATTCTTCCATGTGAAAAGTTACGATCGTAATAAAATGACACAAATTCGCCATTTGGCGATCCACCGCATAGTGAAGCCACCTGAGCTAGGGATTGGTTTCAGCTTCTATTTTCTGATTGCTGAAGCTCAAACAGTTAAATTGATAGATGGAGCATTAGTAACGAGCTGATAACAATAATAGCATTCGATGTAAAACTTACTGCTGACAAGTCTTCAAACTATCCATTGAACGTGAAATTGATGTGTTTGAATGGCCGCGAACTTACGACTCGTACTGTCTTTGCGGCCTGAAAATCTGCCGTAAAAGGAAACCAAAATCCAGAGACTTCCCTTGATTATACAGTAATCAATTCATTGATATTTTTGCCCAAATCATGCAAACTTCTGTTTCTGAAGAGAAGTCAAATATTTCGTCAAGTTTGTACTCATAAATCACGGTGAAATCGGTGAAAAATGATTTTATTTTGACTTGTAACACCGCTGACCAATGTTGCAATGATTACATTAGCAGTGAAAGGCGGATGGGGGTAAAGAGGGCCACACATTTATTTTTAATTTTCCTATTCTTATTTTTTCATCAGGCTAGTTTCTGTCCAAAAACAAACTTTTTGCAGTCTCTGCCGTCTGATAGATATCATGTCAATTTCTTAAGCTGCTTACATGGACTAACACAACATAGTAATTAACAGTGGCATCTCAAATAAGCTCCGCGTACTGAAATGCACATCCGCATGTTCACTATAACCACCTATAATTACATCGTCAATATGGCTGACGTTATTCAGGCCCTTCAAAACACGGACATATCTGCACAAAAGCAGCCAAGTGTTCTACCAGATCCTTTTTTCTGTCCTTTGATTTAAATGAACTATCAAAGTTTTTCAGGATGGCTTTCAACATGACAACATTAAACTTTGACAGTTTGCTGCCCTTGCAGTACTCGCAAAGGTCGTAAACGTTGTAACAAATTGGATGTCGAAGACCAATTTTTTCAATAATGCTGTTTATAAGTAGTTGCCTACTTTTTTCTTCTTGCTCTCCAAGTATGTCCTCAAGTTCCGCCCGGTCATCCACATCATCCTGTTCTTTCCTCTTTGCAGAAGACAGCCGGGAGAAGTAGCTTTTAATCTAATTTTTTGTAAGCCACTCCTCTCTGGAAAAGCGACGGTTATTCTCTTCATCTCGGGCGTTTCTCATGTCTGCTAAAACTTGACTGGAATCTGCCTTCAAGCCTGTTTTTTCACCAATTTCAAACTTTGCATTCAAATATGCCTTAACCTTTGGAGTAAAACGCGTTGAAACACGAGGCTTTGAAAGAGCCCATCCTTGGCTCAGATCTGAAGGCGGTGTATCTGCCGTTTCATCTGAGCTGCGAATGCCACTGCCGCTTGTACTGCCATCTGCTTGTACTTGATCAACTGTGGAAAAACGCTCGGCCCATTCTCTCCTCATGTGGTCGTAAAAGCTTTAGGACATGGGCCTATTTCCGTGATTTCCGATTTCAGCATGTATTTCAAGCTCACAGAAGTTCTTGAAAACCTCTTGACATCCAGGTTCTGGACAATCAAACAGGTGGCCTTCTTCATTCGCTTCTTCCGTGTCATTAATCTCTGGGGTGCTGACATACAGGTGGCATGGTAAAAAAGTCGCCACTCTCTTGAACAATAAGCCCAGTTGCCTCTTGCTGCTCTACAACTACGTCATCAAAAGAAATTGGCTT
>NC_090871.1:7575781-7578281 GCF_036669935.1 Montipora foliosa
CTTCAGTATAAAGTTTTAATAGCAGCTTACATGTGCAATAAACAGATCATGAGCAGCAAACCTTCCAAATGCATACTAAGACATTAAAATTCACGCTTTAATACACTGTCGCTTTTAAAACTGTGCAATAGTGCAGCCGGTAGGCAAGATGGAGAAATAACTTTGCAGTCGGCTTGCCTCACCCGTCGACTTTCCCCGGCCTGTTTGCTGCCTTAGAGCCTCCTTTAGGGTAGTAACAATGAAAACTTTAAAGATAAATTTGTCGTCGAAAAAAAACTTGTCTTTTAGGTTAAAACAAACTCAGTGGAAACTGACATTTTACTGATTTGTGACGTGATCGCAATTATTTATTTTTTGCGGCAGCGTTCTCTGTTTTGCGATGGTGATCACGATCCATTGGCAGTTTGATAGGTAGAGAAGATTGCTGAATCGGCAGTCAACGCATACAAACGCCTGCGCAGGAAAACGAAATGATATTGTTTTTTATGTCTGTAGTAAACCCTTATTGTTTGTTAAACCCCTGGTCTCGCTTGGTGCAGAAGTGTTTACTTTTTTCAAATTCTTGTCTGAGAATTTGGCGATTATGAAATTGTATAGCAATTTGTAACATAACGATAATTACGTTCGAGATTAGGGGAACGAAATTTCTAATCTTGGGCATCCTGTATATTGTTTTTTCATTTTTGTCAACGCCATCTTGAATTACGTCGTACGTGTATTGATACATCATATGCAGACTATACGGAGTCCATTCGCACAACTTTCTTTAAATACATGTTTCATCTTCCTAGCATCTCGGTTCGTCTATTTAGTTCGCCCAACGAACAAACCTCATAATAAATGATTACTCCCAGATTTTCCGTAAACGCTTTAATAAGCCTTCCCCAACTCGTAGCGAGGGGGCTTTGTAAAAACTCGAGAGTCAAAATACCAGTCTTCTAGTTTATTTCGCCAAGTTTTAATAAATCTAGGATAGAGTATACAGCAGTTATCAATGTCCTGAAATAGTCTTGAAATCAAAACTTGGCCAGAAAGCGCAAAAAGTAGCGCATATGAAGTTTGAAGTTAGCACTGTAGAGCTGAAGAGGAATATAAGCTTTTAAAACCATATTTTGCCGCGTATGTTTATTGCACAAAATTCAAGGGGAGTGAAGGGGGGCTTATTAGAGAGGTCTAAACAAGACTGAGGCTATCGGAGGTCTCAAAAGAGAGGGGCCTTATTAGAGCGTTTACGACGTAAGTATAATTCGATGGTCTCCTATCCCGATACCAACCCGCCCGACAGGTAAGAACTTCAGTGAAATTTTATTGTGTGTGCATCTCGAAGTTTTTTTTAAACGTGCATGGAGAAGAGCGCTGTTAGTCAGTATTGACCACTGTCATAACAAGCTGAATTTGGTGATTCGCAAGTCTTTCTCATGTATATTACTGTACTTTATTCACTCGAAAAGTAGAGCTAATAACTCCAGCAATTTGCGCTTTAACTTGCTGTGAATTAAGAAGTGAAATCGAAAAGGATCAACATGTTATCCTCGATACCTGAGTTACTCGATACATTTTATTTTCTTCGATTTTTCTGGGTTTAGTATTTTACTATAGTAACCCGACATCTCCTCTCAGGGGGCTATTACACGTAAATAAAAGATATTGCACTTACTTATGATTCAGAGTCTAGCCAAGGGCACAGTAT
The DNA here is from genome assembly GCF_036669935.1 of Montipora foliosa. Lineage (NCBI taxonomy): Eukaryota > Metazoa > Cnidaria > Anthozoa > Scleractinia > Acroporidae > Montipora > Montipora foliosa. The sequence goes on from NC_090871.1 coordinate 7,577,472, forward strand.
TTCAATCCTGTAACATGAATCATAGTTTTTGGCGCTTATTGAAACTATCTCGAGAAGTACACTGATGCTAGTATCCTCAAAAGCCACTGTCCAACGCACTTCAATAATCCGAGATTACTTCTACATGTACTTAAATAAACATCGACAGGGAATCCTCTAAGAAGCCACGGGGCTTATAGGATGAAGATACCCCTGAGTAGATCATCAAACGATATTTACTTCTCTAACAACCGTGCGCGTTACAGGTTGAGTTAAAGTCTTAGAATTTTGGGAAACATTCTGAGATCATACCAAGTATTTCTTAAAAGCGGTGTTAATTCCTATTACATTGCGGAGAGCTTAGATCCTTAGAGGCACGGAATGCCACAGTTTTGGACTATGGGATAACATACTAAATTGACTGAGGGTCTTACCGACACGAGGCCTATAGGACTCTGCGGACCTTAACTGTGAATTCCAGCTCCTGAAGTCAACTTACTTTCAAGTGACCGCGGCATCAATTTACTGTGATAGTTATACATAAGAGATCCAAGTTAAGGTTATAAATGTCAAGAACGTTTAGACGTAAAAGAGTAGTTTGCTACAAGACTTGAAATCAGTCTTGAACTGATATTGACATAACAGTTCGCTTTTTTAGAAGATATCTCCTATGTAGGTAAGCTATAATCGTAGAAGATCACACAGTGCTAAAGTACGAGGTGTGGTTAGATTAGCCCATGATACAATCTTGAAGAATTTTTATCATCCCAGCGTCCAAAACTATGGATCAAAGAAACTCCAGAATGTAAAACGTTTTAACACCGCTTTTAA
>NC_090871.1:7583281-7600781 GCF_036669935.1 Montipora foliosa
CCACGTCCGCAGTTGTTTACACAGTTCATCACAGCATGTATTTTCCTCGCGTTCGGCAATCTTGTGATTGGTTGAGCCGCTTTGGGGTTTTGTTAACCATAAGACTTACATCTGGAACTGTCATGGGCAATTCTTTTGTTCTTTTTGACGTATCCATGGAAATTTCCCACAGGAAATTTTCCTTTGGGCAGATCGGTCACACATAAAAAATTGCTTCCCCGTGGGAAAAAGCCACATACCCAAGGGCAAAATGGCTAGTGTAACCGCAGCTAATGTAGGTAGATAACATATCAGTAGCCATGAAAACTCAATCTTTTCTTGCTTACTTATAGTGTTTGGTGTCAGGGTTTTCATTGTTCTTTAACATAGTTCTTAAGACTTCTTCCTTCCTTCTTTCATCCTTTTCTTGCTCATAATTAATGTTTTTTTTTTCTTCTACATAGCTCAAGACCAAGGAAGCAGCAGAAACTTGAAGTTAATCTGGAAATCATTGCTGTGTAGTTCTAAAAATACAGTACCCATAAATATTATGCTCCCTTTTTTTTGGTGGGGGTTGGGGTGGGGGGATGGGGGGCTTTAAGACAAGGCAATGTAAGGTATATAATTATGTTTAATATAAGTAAGTCAAATTATTCTTGCATTTTGATTGGTTCTCACCTATGATCTATTAGATGACAGAAACAAAGCTGACGTTAATGTAACAAGCATTTTCCCACTTTTTTTGATTGGTTCTTTCTTGTTCAAGAATTTGCCACACTAGCCATTTCCATGGAAAAGGTTATAAGCCATGATTTTTTTTACATTTTTTTTATTTTGTTAGCAAAGCAAAGGAACTCATTTAGTAAAAGGTGAGTATTTTTACCACTCATGCTGTGTGTTAAAGGGCCCAAAAGGCAAGTCAAAATACAAGTGGTTGAACATTGTGGAACTAAAGATGGAGTGCAGTGAGGTCCATACAAAAATGAACGAGGTGCATTATTCCTCAGTATGGCTTGGGTGAGCTTGGTTAGAAAGTAGTTTATCATATGATACTTGAGCCATGGTTGTTTCTTGAATTTGTGGCTTTTCAAAGGCAAAAATTATGCAGCTTATTACCGCTTCCGTAGAAACGGTCGGCATAGCAAATCCCAACCAAGAAAGAACCAATGACAATGCTCGCGTTTACCTCAAAACTACCCTGCCATATAATAAATTGTACTACTGTACATACCAAAACATCTAATAAGAGATTTAAAATTCCACAGCTGCAGTCAATAAATTGATCAGCAAAGACAAAGGGTGTGACAGTTTCGACACACGCCAGGCTTTGTACTGTGCAAATAACTTACTATACATTGTTTCTGTATATTTTTTACTTGTTTCAATGGTTGTCAGTGGCAGATCTAAGCATAGTTAATCTAGGGACTGGTTATTAAACCCTGGGAACTTCAAAAGTAGGAACAATACAGTCGCAATTAGATGTTGAACCGACCGTGACCCTGCACAATCTTTTGTTTTTGGTTCGCAAGTTAATTGCAAATACATTAGTCGAAGCTTTTGATTGGTTATCCTGCCAAAAAAAGCGTGTTTTTTTCGGGTTAGGGTTAGGGTCAAGGCCAAAAAAGCGAACAAAAACATGAAACAAAGAAACTTGTCGAGTTTCATAACCAGCCTACACCCATTAACTATGATTTAAGTAAGAGACTGGCCTGCCCCTTCCCCCCCCCCCCCCCCCTCACAGCAGGAGGAAAAGCCCCCCTTCACCCTTACCTCAAGGTCTAGATCTTTCACTGATTACCACAATATTTGCTGTAGTTGAATGATGATTGAGCTAATAGACCAATTTCGATATATTAAAATTCAGTCGAAAACAAAAGGCATCATCTCGAGGCTCTGGGGAATAAATATAAGGATTTGTATGAGTTTATTCCCCAGAGCCTCGAGATGATGCCTTTTGTTTTCGACTGAATTAGCCCATATTCACGATAGCCGCCATGTTGGTTTTCAAATTGTCATGCAAATTAGCCATGTATTATGCTGGGTGGGGGGGGGGGGGGGGGGGGCAAACATTGGAATAAAGGCAAATTACGGAAAATCGGCTCGTCGAAATATTGAATTAACATTGCTAAAAGTACATTTTAGAATTAAGTACCTTTTACAATATTTTTATATCTTTTGATTGCCTCCGACATTTTGACTTTCTACTTCGTTAGCTGCTCATTTTTCACTAAAAAACATCGAACTAACTTGTGTAAGCATTCTATTTTACTACTTAGGTGATAAACATTCAATGAACGAGAAACAAATCACCTGTGTGGCTAAGATGTTCGTTATAACCTCTAGAACTTGAGTTGTTTGCCCCCTCTGAAGTGTGTAGCTAATTTGCATGATAAAGGCAAATCCAATATGGCGGCTATCGTGAATAAGGTCTATTGGCTTGCTGTGAGTACAATAGTTGTGCAAAATTGATATTACTGAGAGCTTACTGAACATAGGCTGACCAAAGTGCACCTCAGGCTAAATTACATACCGTCGTAGCTTACTAGTTAGTATGAAGAGTTGTACAGTTAGTGTGAAGAGAATTTAGGAAGCCTATTTATGGTTAGCTCTCACAAGCAGAAATGGTAACATGCTATTTTCAAAACAAAATAGAAAATAGAGCTAAATATTGTTACCTATTACCATTAATTATCTGAAAATAAAAAGTCCTGCCTTCGGCACTGTGTACACGTTGCAAATCGTCTTATTTGCATGATCTAAAGAAAAAAATTACATATAAGCGGGTTTAAAATGTGGCGGAACCTTCAAAAGACCATGTTGACGGACACGAAACGTCGCGCTTTGAAAAGGCGAACGTACTAAAGGGGAGAAAACGTGGGTAATTATTTGTTCCTTTCGCTTGGATCTTGATCAGTTTTTTTAAAGATTTATCGATCGTCACTGCACTCCCTAGGGTTGTTTACTGAGTAACTTAACATCTACACTCGGTAATATCTCAACAGGCTTTAAAGAAATCTGAGGTCAAACCTGAGGTCAAATGTCGGGTTTTAGCAGGGCAACCCTAAAACCCGGAATCCGGAATCCAGAATCACAGTACAATACAGAGAGTAAAAACTATGACACTATTCAAGGCTCTCGTTTAGGCCTCGTCACGCAATCTAAGAGCGTATGCGTAGGAGGCTACTCCACAAAGGCGACCTTGAGGTCAGGGGTAAGTGGCCGTTGTAGAGGCGGCCGTTATGGGAGTTAGTGGGGTAGTATGATGTCTTTTTTTTTTCCGGGGGAAAAGCATTGAATAACTGAAGATAGACGGTAAATAAGGACCATTATTATTCCACTACTACGCCATTTTACCATATTTGCTCAAGAGAACGCGCAAAATAGGAGACGGTAATACACTGTGATGTCCCGATTTGACCGGTTTACAACATAGCAAATACGGACGGAACGGGAGTTTTTCAATGAAAGAAGTTGCTTTCAACACGATGCAAAGCCTGAGAACTGAGCTTGTCATCGCTTGTCACTCGTCATTTTGTTTATCGAATCAAAATAAAAATCTTTGGCTAACTTTTTGTGCTGTTTACATCGTTCGTACGCGCCCTGAAGGACAGATGATGCTTTTTTTTTTCAAAACACACTTACCAAATAAAATTGAAGCAAAATAACACCTTTTTTGTAATGGAATAATATATCACTTATTCGATGGTTAAACATATAATACGCGCGGACATTTAGCTCATTGCTCGTATTTTTCCCCGCCCGTGCGGGGCTCGGAAAAATACCGCGCAACTCGCAAAATATCCGCGCGTATTATATGTTAAACCATCCAATAAGATGTATTTATCATATGGCCCGTACGGGACCCCGCGCGCTTTTATTGTAAAACTATTGGGAAACTGCCCGTACGAGGGCCGTACGCATTTGCGCGAGCAGGGCCGGAAAAAGCCGTGCGGTCCTGCTGGGAACACGCACTGTTCCGTCACTTTTAGGGCCGATTTACACGGTACGACTTTGTCGCATGCGACAACGGCTTACGACAAGCCCACGACATGATTTACGATTGTTGTGTACGTCAGAAATAATGTCGTAGCATTTTAAAACATGTTTTAAAACGCTGCGACAATCGTAAGTCCTGTCGTAGGCCTGTCGTGAGCTTGTCGCATGCGACAAAATCGCATCGTGTAAATCGGCCCTTACACATCCAAGTTATTTACAGCCAGAAAAGCAAATGCAAAAAACCGTATTTGATAAACTGTCTGTGTAAATTTTTGTTGCTTATTTTGTCCAAACTTCTGAGTGCTCCTGAATAGTGTAAAGAGCCCATATGATAAAATGCTTATTGACTGAGTTTAGGTCGGACAGGACAGGAAAACATTTGGTGCTCGGTCCATACGCCATGACATCGGGCCAAATATTTTTCCGTTCGGCTCTCCCACTCAGTCAATAAGTACATAAGAAGGTAACTATGTACAAAATCTGACTCCGTATGACAAAACATAATAAAAACCTCTACGGTAAATACAATTTCGTTACGAAACTAGTAATACATATTAAGAAAGCGCCTGGGCCTAATCTTGAACTTTTTTGGTTGCTTTGAAAAGGCCGCAACACCAAGAAGTGGCGTCACTAGAGCAGAGTTCTTGGAACACATTTCCGGAATCAGAATAGCGACTCAATCAAACGAATCGTCGGGGGTATTGTATTTCTTCTTTTCCCAGACTAAAGTCAATCGAGCGCAACCTAAATCTCCACTCTAAAAGCAATTTGCCGAAAATGGTTGTAGCATGCTAAAACACATTGTCAGTACAAAACACTGATTATGTTGTGCAACCAACTGCAAATATGACTGCTTCATTTATAAGAATATTAAAAAAAAACAACCCGCTAAAAACCCAACTGCTTTCTCTACAATTATGAACAAGTTAAGGACGGTGTCTACTAATCCGAAGGTATTTTTGTCGTAATTTATGATTATGCAGGAAAGGTAGACCTTAACAAGTGTTATTGAAATCCAAAAAAATTTGGGGTTAACCACGCATTTTTCAAAGATAATTCATGAACAATATTTGTAAAAAGCTCTAATATACAAAACAATGTATGGCGTTCATTCTCAAATTGAAGCTCAATTATCTGTACAGAATGCATGCTTAACCCTTAATTTTCTTTTGGATACCAAGACTACTTACGAAGATCTACTTTCTCTGCATGGTTTTAAACCGTGCAAAAATATCCTTGCATTAGTAAGCATCGCCGATAGGAAATCCAAGTATCTGGAGATGCGCAGAACGTATGCGCAATGACAATAGTAGGCATCGTCCTTAACCTGGACCTGAAATGAACCGCTAAGCCAGAATCTTAAGAGGGTCTTCATCACAGCGATCTGAAAGATTGTCACCCCACCACTGACTTTCCAACGGTCACCAACCGCTCTTTCAGAATCCGATCTCCCACCGGATAGAGGCAAACCAACATTAGATAATTATCAAAATCTGGTTTTAGACTGTTCCTTTCATTAAGCAAACCATAGGCCTAAATCGCTGTTCTTCAAATAAAACGAACCATCCGAAACCAGATTCATATCTTTCTCGTGTGGCTGAAACTTTCTTCGTGTTATTTCAGTTCCAATCAGCATGGAAATTAGACACCATACTGACTAAATGCAACGTGCCCACTAAAGTCGTGGCAGCACTTTTCCAAGGGTAAAGGGAAAAGGGTAAAGAGTACAGGGTAATATTTTGAACCAACCTTTTCTTGCTGGAGTGCTTGGCGCAGCCATTAATTCCTATTACACCCTGTTGAAATGTGGAGAACTCGATTGCATGGTCCAAGAAATTGTTGTGTTCATGATTAATCTTTTTGTGGAAGCAATATTAAGCGTTCCCTACGTAGGAGAGCACAGCAGACCAAATCTCACGAATGGCGCAAAAACGGCAAACTGGTATTTTCTGTCTCGCTTGTACTTTGTGGATGCGTTCGCTACGAAAATCTGCACGAAGAACTTAAGACTCGGATTGTTCAGCATTGCAATTGAACACAAAATCCAAAAGGGATTCGCTATTGGAATCTCGAGAATGAGTGCAATTAATTAATAAAATCCGCAAAAATAAATCCGTTTTAGGATTTTGTGTTCGAATGAAAATCAGAAAGATCGCGATTTTGAAAACGGGTTTCCAATCAAACGCACCCCCAAGTTTACTCGAACACACTCTTTGTTTATTCTTGAAGTGATTAAGTTAGCCTATTAAGTGAACTAAGCCCCACTCAGGCGAGGTTTAGAGCAGCAACCCGTGTTCGAAATGACATTTTTTTCTCGAATAATATCTGGTGCTCATAATTAATTTTTCTGTGTAAGGAAAACTTTTCAGAGAGAACAGGGGATGAAGTGAAAGCAATGTTCTCTGCCTGGTCCACTGTATCTGTGTTGTATACTATGTTGTGTTCTTTGGCAACCTTTTCTGACAAGTGAGACGGACAGAGGTTTTACTAGAGTATCTAACGTGAATTTGGAATTGACTTGAATTTGTGCAATAAAAACTGCATTAATTTGCTTCGTGAGTTCCGAATGACCATATAAATTGCGTATGTTTTAGCACTTATACGACACTCACACAAAAATCTTTCTGTCTTTACTTCATAACTTGCGTTCTTCTTTAGATTACAGTAAATGTAACTAAATTTTTGTCACCTCCTAGAGGGTATAATTGAACTACATGTGAGTTTTGTTACAACTTTCAAGGAACTCGAAAGACGAAAACGAAGACGAAGACGAAATGAGAGCAAAAAGGTAATATCGCTTGTGGTACATCTTAAGTCACCGGCCAGGTTGTTGAAAATTAAGGAAATTAAAATGCTAAATTTTGTAAGATAAATACTAACCCTTTACCTGTTACCTTTTACCCTTTAACCCTTTTCCCCTTGGAAAAGTGCTGCCGCTAAAGTCTCCCGCCTTTGCTCGTGAAACTCAAGCGTGCAACTCGTCCGCGGATGAATCTGTTGAAGGTTCTGTTTTCCTAACTTGCCAATCCGATTATACCGCAAGTCTAAAAAGGTCAAAGTATCATTATCTTGAAGAGTTTCTGCAAACTCTGTGGCTCCTGAATCGCCGATGCGGTTGTAACGCAGCTGTAAATGCGTCAAAGCACGATTTGATTTCAGGGCCTTTGCCAGGGCTACTGCTCCTGAACATTCAATTTCGTTTTCACCTAAATCTAAACGCTCAAGAGAACGATTAGACTTGAGACCCTCTGCGAGCGCCACAGCGACTGAGGAGTTGATCGACGTATTACGCAAGTCCAAACGGGTCAACTGAATACCACTTGATTGAAGAGCCTTTGCAAACGCTACTGCTCCTGAATTGCCGAAGTGAATTTTGGTTGAATACCACATACCCCTTAGATAAAAATGAGTCAGAGTGCAGTTTGATTGGAGTGCCTGTCCAAGCGCTGCTGACGCTGAATCATTGGCATTAATACCCCGAAGATCTAAGTAAGTCAGTGAACAATTAGATTGGAGAGCATGTGCTATTGCTAATGCCCCTGATTCACCAATAGGCTCAGAACGCACGCCATCAAAAGAAAAGGAGAGCCGGAAAAAACCTTCTGCAGAATGACCCACATCTAAATAGGTTAAGGTATGGTTGGACTCCAAAACGTGAGCAAGCGCTACGGCTCCTTGGTCGCCAATATAGTTTTCGCATAGATCCAAATGCTTTAACACATTATTTGATTGTAGGCCTTTTGCTAAAGCTTGTGCTCCAATATGACTTATGATATTAGCATGCAGATTCAAATGTGTCAAAGTACGATTTGATTGAAGAACCTCTCCTAGTGCTTTAGCTCCTGAAATACGGATCCTGGAATATTGCAGATTCAGATGAGTTAACGTGGTATTCGTCTGAAGAGCTGGTGTAAGTGATAAGCTGTTAAATTTAGTCTGTAGATGTAAGCTCACCAAGCACTGACTTGTCTGAAGAACATGTTTAATTGTTCCCAGTGCTAACTCATCCAAGTTAGCGTACCAAAGCAACTCTGTCAGTGCGGAATTTTCTTTCAGGTATTCGCAGAGAACGAGAATGTTGTAAACACCGCGCGAGGGGACGAGCACGTTATACAAAGCAAAGCAGCTTGCAAGTGTATGTATCATCTTCTTCTGGTAATCCTTTGGTTCATTTCTCCCACCTTCACAATCAGCAATAAGGTTACATGTTTCAATTACAAAATCGCGCACCGATATTTCATCGCGCAATGATGAACGTCCGGAATACAACTCCCAGGAAAAAGAATCATTACAAACGGAAGCCTCCTCGCCGTCCTCTTCGTCGTCCTCCTCGTCGTAGCCCATGTAGTCGGAAACATCATCCTCACTGCTATTGTCGCTATCTTCTTCTTCTTCCTCGCTTTCTTCCTCGCTTTCTTCCTCCTCTGCCCAACTCCATGCCGAACGTATCCTCAATCGTTTATCAGGGCAGAAGGTAGCGCAAAGACGCGACACGAGAAAATCTGCTACATCACCACTCTTACTTGCTACCGCTGTGATGAGAAATCTCCACACCTGCCAATACTTGTCAACAGGACTGAGCTGAGCTAGCAGGGTGACCTCTTTATCTCCTTTTAGCAGTTGATGGGCTAAGTGGAACGCCGCAAAATATTCCTGAAAGGTTTTATGGGTAAATGAATAACTCGGGTTTGGTCTGATTTTACTCACACTAGCCTCTCGAGAAAGAAAACCGAATTCTAGAAATTCGGCTGATTGGCATTTCAACTCATCTACAGTGAAATAAGCCTGATCATTCAATAGAGCTTCAAGGGCCATCTTTCCTAGCAAACTGAGCTGTTCTGCAAATGCCTCAATGGGATCATTGTTATACAAAGAATCTTCCTTCTTTGCACAATATCTCCTCAAAGCACATGAAACAAGTTCGTCATACAACTTGGTTCTGTTTGAAGGGAACTTTCCTTCTGAATCTTCAAAAACAAGGCACAGCAAAGCTGTGTTAAGTGGATTGGCAGTCAATTCCCTCAGCTGCGGACGCCAGTTCAATTTCTTGAACATCTTCTTTGCAAGGCTTGGATTCTCGTGATTTCTGAAATACTTCTTGATGTAGCTTACAGCATCTTCATAGGTGTAGCCGACAATCTCTAAAAGTGTGTCACAGTATCGCCGTACCTCCGTTCCTGCCTTGTGTCGAGCTGTCAACATTAGATACACATTGGAAAAAACTTTGCCTTTAATCAAGGGTAGGAGACCCTGCAACATGTGATGACGTAATTCATCCAATCCATCAAGAACCAATAAGATTTTCGATTGATTACGGCGAATGAACTCGAAGAAGTTTTCCTTCTCCTTCTTGTCTGCATCGAGTGGTAGCAGCTGATCATTGATGTCTTCCTCGATGTCAGCAGTCTTCATGTCACGGCACTTCAGAAGAAGAAGTATCTCCACTTTGGGAAACGAAGCTTCAGGTGGAATTCCCGCCATGGACCAATCATATGCAAGCTTCTGACAGTAAGTGGTTTTACCCATTCCAGGCTCCCCCTCAATCAGCACCACTCTTGGTTTGTCGCATTCATTATGTGGTGCGAAGACATCTGTCATATTTACGATGTTGTCCGTTCGCCTCGCGCGTTCTTTTTTCTTGCTGATGATTTTTAATCTTGTAAAGATGTTGGACAGTTCCAATTGTAGCTCATCCTCGCACCATGGAAACGGACAAAGAACAGCACCTTTGTAGTCTCGTTTGATAAGCTCTACAAGTTTCTCTGGACACGCTAGAAAAACAAATAACAGCGTAATAAAAACACAAGTCCAGTTCCCACAATAAATAAAATAAACACAAAGAGCACGTACAAAATACTTCGGCCTAGCAAGGATAAACAGGTCCGTTAGTTCGTCCGTTAGCTAACTCAACCACTCTTTACGATGCAACTTATTGAGCAAGCAGAGAAACTGCATCTAATGTGAGGCAGTTGATATTGTAATGCATGATATTCTAACTTTAATTAAGGGTAGTGTCAATGACTTTAAGAAGACTGTCAATGGATGAAATAAATGAAGCTCGATTACCGTTACCCTGAAGAGTATGTACTACAATCCCATGCCAACTGGTAAGTTTGTGACAATTCTACGCTACAAGTGGTTTATTCTGGCAAGGTACACGGAAGATTAGATTTGCAGTGACGTATGTACTTCCAGTAATTTTCATCTTATGATGCAGCAAAATAAGTGTGTAGTAGCTCTTTGATGTGTGTCAAGGTCTGCTTTTGCAGTTTAGGCTTTCCGTTTTTTTTTTTTTTTTTTTTTTTTTGGGGGGGGGGGGGGGGATCTACATACATTTTCTAGAGCATAGCACTGAATTAAACAACGAGTTTGTATGGCATTAGGTCTCGGTTTGTCTTGACACATTGCAGTTTCATTGGATTTTGTCAAGTCTTCCACTGTGTGTAGGTAAATATAGAGAACATATGAGGCGAAGTTTAGGTCTGGAAATTTGCAAGAAAATGGAAATAAAAATCGATGAAACTTACCATGTGATGAGCTGTTGTTTTAATGCGTACACGAAGTTTCGGGAAAAATGGTCCCCGTTCACCTTCCTTCATAGTATAGTAGGGAGCTTAAGATCTACGACGACGACGTCAACGACAACGCCGCAAAACAGTGATATCATTGGTTAAAAGAGCATAAATAATCGTGCTGCACGTGCGGCACGGATTATTGCTCATATTTTTGCGGTTCTCTGCATGACGACGACGTGAAATCACCAAATTTTAGGTTTTGACGACAGCGTGAGCATGCAACAGAGAATCTTTCATTCTCTATTTTCACTCTGAAATCGCTCGTACCAATTTATTTTTAGGATACTTCGCCCATATTGTAGGACGTGAAGGAGATGGAATAATCGCGAAAGACTTATAACAGAGCAAAGTTTTATTTTGAGGTGACGTTTTCGTTGACGTCGCCGTCGTAGATCTTAAGGTCCCTAGTGACAAGGTAGGAGACGGAAGCCAGCGTAGGAACTCCGATCGACCCAAAACAAGCACGATTTCTTTCGTGAAAATCGAATCCAGTTGCTAAATAACCACGCCAGGCTTGTAGAACATGAATTTCTCTAAACCATGAATCCACTGAAGCATCCCCAGGTAGCAACGCGAAGCCACCAGACTCCGTAAAACTTGTAAGTTAACCTGCTAAAATAGCGGCCAGAAAACGTTGTACTCGCGAAGTGTCCAATTCAAAATGGCACTGAAATCGGGACGCCTGGTGACGAGGGGAATATTTGTCCCCCTGGTGGGAGGGGAGTCCCAGATTGCTTAGTGAGTTTTGTTTTTAGCAATTTGAGAATCCCCTCCCTCCAGAAATTATTAACTCGTCACCAGGCGTCCAGAGTTCAGTGCCATTTTGAATTGGACACTTCGCGAGTACAACGCTTTCCGGCCGCCATTTTAGCGGGTTAACTTACACGTTTTACGAAGTCTGGTGGCTTCGCGTTGCTACCTGGAGATGATTCAGTGGATTCATGGTTTAGAGAAATTCATGTTCCACGAGCCTGGCGTGTTTATTTAGCGACTGGATTCGATTTTCACGAAATAAATCGTGCTTGTTTTGGGTCGATCGGAGTTCCTACGCTGGCTTCCGTCTCCTACCTTGTCACTATACTATGAAGGAAGGTGAACGGGGACCATTTTTCCCGAAACTTCGTGTACGTATTAAAGACAACAACAGCTCACCACATGGTAAGTTTTATCGATTTTTATTTCCATTTTCTTGCAAATTTCCAGACCTAAACTTCGCCTCATATGTTCTCTATATTTACCTACACACACTGAGCCTGGGTTACCAGTGGTTCTATAAGCGGGTACCCAGCAAAAAACAAAATTATTCTCACACAAACGAATATCAGGTGAATAAATTTCATGGGCCTAGCTATTACCAACCAAGTAATCTGAATTGGATCTGAACACAACAAAGATATCCATGATTGTCTTGTGGACTGAAAGACTCATGTTCAACCCTATCACAGTCCACGAAATAATAAACCTGTCGGTGGTAAAATCCCATCTCCAAGAATAATAAAATAAATCAATCCAAGAATGGATTGAGCTTGCGATTCACTGAGTTTTTGTTAATTTAGTTCCTAAGCAACATGAAATGACCTCATCATGTCACACTGGCGTTACATTTTTCAGAGCACTTTTAATTGTCTTTGCTATTATTTGATTGAATATTAATAGCAGACTGTCATAGTATACTCTTTGAGTACTTCAATGAATGTTCCCCAAATATGGCTCTGAATGGGATGCCAATGTTATGTGGTTGCACAACAATACTACACACAGTGGTGGCAAGATTTGTGAACTGGCATCTATTAGATCACACTACGAAATGTACCAAGGAGGTACCCAGACCAAGGAGAACAGAGACTCGTCCTAATCTTTTTCTTGTTAGGGCAGGGTATGGATGAGTGTGAGTGGGAAGGGTAAGAACATGATCAATGTCTATTTCTCTCACGTCATGAAGACATTATAATTCTCTATAAAGACTACAACAGAAAAATCTCATTGAAATAATTACTATAATCACCTTGAAGAAGATTTACTTTGTCTTCTGTGCTCTGCTTACTGCTGTCAAGTCTCTCTATCTTCTGGTTTACTGCCCCTGTATTGCACGTAAAAGTTACAAAATGTAAACATGACACAAAACGCACACTTGCAACCTATCAGACAACTAACAGTTTTCATATACTGGTTCAAAATTACACTCCCTTTTTTTATTTGAAACAATACAACTATCGATGACAGAAACAAAAAAAAACCTTTGCCAAGTATAATTATATTCTTTTGTCTCACTCTGCATGTTTTCTTTTTAACAAGTCATGTAAAATTACCACATAAATATATGCAAGAGTTCATTTACCCTCTTTCAATTAATTGCACAACCTACACCCCTAGGCCCTTGCATCAGATTAAACAGTTTTGTGTTTCATGTTAAGTCAGTTTTACACTGCATATAATTGGTTTTGGCCCCTCCCACACATCCTGGGTATTTGTTTTTAGTTTTTGTGTTTTTTTTTTCAATTCTTGTAATGGGGGTGGCAGAGAGGTTTGTTGAGACAGATCATCAGTTGTTTACTTTAGATGTGTGTTGTTTTGGTAGGAGGTTTAGTATGGCAAATTATATTTAATGTAATAGAATTATAGAATGTATAGAATTATTATGTTCATACTTGTACACATCACGGCTCTGCATGCAGTATTTTGATCAGTTGTCAGTTAATTACGTTGGATCAATTTACCATAAGTTCCTAGCTCCATCCATTGCTTTCTCCAACATTTATTAATTATTCCATACATACATTCTAACTCCCACTAACAGTCTCCTCTTTACAATGGCCACTTTTTTCTGTTACAGTGGACAGTCCATACATTCACTTGATTTATATTAAACTCTCTACAATGGCCACCCCTTCACAATGGCAATGACCACTGAAGCCAGCCCAACTGCCAGGGAAGAACCACTCAACAACAGCCAGTTAATCAAGGGTTGATGAATGGTAGCCATAACCCAGTTTTTATTGCAAAAGGTCATGATACTTGACCTGTACAGTACATGGTTGGTCTGTTTCTGTTTGGTTTCTGTTTTGTTGATATATTTTGATTTTTTTGCATATTTATATTACGCATTTTTTAAAAAAACAAAAATGAAAAAACCCTGAAAAAAAAAACAAAAAAAAAAAAAAACAGGATGGTCTAATATATCATCCCACCCTGCTAGCAGAGCCTTTCTTTTGCTTGCTCGATTTTGGCGTTCTCGAGAAAGACTCTGCATGAATCAAGTAAGATCTTTATTGAGTATGCGCTGCATGTTGCCAGGATGCAGTCTCGACCCCAAGCCCAATATGCCAGATCTCGCCGCCATCTTGGTTTTGCATGGTACAGCGGGCTCAATTATAACCATCAGTTTTGTCACTAAATTGACGCTCGCACTGGAAAAACCGGTTTGATGAGAGAAAACAAGATTGACTAGTCCAGAAGTTCGGGCTGCGGCGGCTTCAAAGAGTTGACACGATTAGGGCAGAGCCTCTGCTCACAGGGTGATTACACCCCTACATCCATATAATGGCCACCTCTGTACAGTGAGTGTACACTATTAATTTTATGAGTCAATGAGCCAATGAGTTAGTGCAGTTTAGGCCTAATCACTGAAACGAGGGCTTAGGCTTAATCAATAAATTACTGCTATATTGACTGTGAGTCTCAATGACTCATTGATTTATTGACTCTTAAAACATGGGACCTCCTGTACAGTACCCAAGTTGGCTGTTGAGGAGAGGTTTGACTGTAAAACAATTCATTACTTAAGATGTACCTTCAAAATGATCCATTCTGTCTTCAAGCATTTGCACCCTCTGTTCCACCGCTTCCAGAGATGTTGCAACATTTTTCAGTTCATGTTGGACTTTTCTCTTCTCTTCCTCAAATTCTACAGACATGTTCCTCACATCATCTTGAAGTGACTGAAGTCCTTGTTGAACCAGTTGTAACAAGGCTGGGTCTATGGAAGAATTCATGCAGAGATGCGTTCCTGCCAACAAAACAAAACTAGAACTGATCAGTGCCAATAATATTATAACTACCTGATAAGTAGCAATTTAGTAAGAAAAATATCTACAGTAGTAAAGGTTGTATGTTGATCATTCATACAGTCACACCATCAGACCTTTGTTTACTGACATCCGATTACAGTTGTTAATTTTTTTAACAAATCTTTTGTTTGTTAGAACTTTTCAATAACTTGAGGTAGAGAATCAATTAAAATGACAGGCAATTTTAACTGTCTACTACACTGTAGATGCCTTTGTTTCCATTTTTGTGGCAAACGTGTACACATGCATTTTCCCAACATTTTTTCCCGCCCTTTGTGAATGCTGTTCCTTCCCGAATTTCTTGTTATTCTTTGGTTTTTTTTTTCTTGAACTTTCTGTTTTCTCTGTCACAAAAAGTCAGAAGTCAGACATTGTTTATGCTAGAGCTCAAGGAGCCATATTAAGATCATCTGGTCATTCAGTCAAAGAAATCGCTAAATTTTTTAACAAGACGGAACACTGGGTGAACAAGAGGTCGAAAAGAGAGTGCTTCAAAGACAAACCAAGAAGCAGACGACCGTTTGTTTTAACCAATTGTGCTTGAAAATCAATCAAGAAAGGGAAGTAGGGCAACTCAGACATCGCGTCAAAAGAATTTGCCAAGGATGAGCCCATGGGTATTTTTTAAGAAATCGAAGGTGCGGTCATTACCGCTGAAAAAATTAAGATCTTAAGATTAAAGCGAAGATTTCAAAAATGCCGGTAATAAGATGGACTACTGACCAACATTAAGATATAAAGTAAAAAGAATAAAATGCATACAGTGTATAACCGGAAAAATATCCTTCATCTCTTCTCATGCTCAACCAACTGGCCATTACAAGGCCACAAATTAAAGATAATTCAATTTCAAAATACACATGGTGTATCACAAATTCTTAACATTATAAACTAGAAAACGGCAACTGCCTGTGCAGTAGACTGTTCACAGCCCTCTATTTTCTCATCATTTTATTCAAACATTGAACACACGGATAGAATTGCAAGAGACCTGGACTCCAGCACAAAACGGGAGCATTGAAAAATAGAGAGGCTGTGAACAGTCTACCTGTGCAGTTGCAGAGGTTGTAGAATCAGAAACCCAAGAACAACAGAATGACCAGCTGCAAGTAGAGGCCTCCTTGGAAAGTTAACACGGCAAATATCTCGAAAATGAAGTGACTGAAATTCGTTGCCACAGAGAAAGAATTGCAAGGAAAGGCACATTTAATTACTTGGTGTACTACTGAAGCAGTACCCTTATCAGTCCTTTCTCAAACAGGGAAGTGCTACACGTTGGCCATGTAGTACTTACATTTTAAACAGAGTTAACGGAATAGAGTGTAATGTGAAGTGCTAGATTTCAATCCCATATGAACCATGTGAGCGTCAGCCCCACTGACAGAAATGGGCCCACACAAGGACAGAGAAAAACTCTGAGCAGGGTGGGAACCGAACAGGATTCAAACAGGATTGCTGTTCCAGCTTCAAGCTTGGGGGGTTGTATAAAAGAAAACTTGAAAAGAAACTAAAGGACATAAATAACATCAAACACTGACCAAACAGAACAATCTTGCCAAGAAATCCAAACGACCTTTAATTTCCCTTGTTTAATATTGTTTGAGCAGTAATTTATTTTGCTTTTCGCAATTTTATACAGTTATTTAAACCGAGAGATAACGTTTCAGCTGTGATTTACACCAATTACACTGTCAGGCAATGATTTCCATCTACAAAATGAAGATCTGCTTTAAAAAATTGAAGATTTTGCAAAAGAAATGCAACGAAAGCTCGGAATACCCATAGAGAGGCTCAAGCATCGCTGGTCAGTGAACTCGTCTGATCTCACTCTCATTGAGAACATATGGAGTATAATTGACGAGACAACGTACAAAGATCCAGCCCCCAAAACGATGAAAGAGCTGAAAAGTTAACTACACTTTGTATGGAAAAATGTGACTCTTGAAACGGTAAAGGAACCCGCACATCCTACTCCTAGGCGCTTAGAAAATGTCACTAAAATAGAGGCAGGCATTCTGGTTGCTAATAATTTGAATGATCGAATGAAAAATAAGCAAAGACAATATACCTAATTTTTAAAGAGGTAGACATTTAAATATATAATGAAAAGTTATGATCATGAAGAAAACAAATCAGAACAAACTTTGAAACACCCTTTACATTACCTTTAGTTTCCCAGTCTTTTAATTCTCCAAGAAGTTTTCCTTCATCTGCAGCTGGTAGAGCCATGGCTCTCACTAGGTGTTCCATGTCAATAAAACTTTGTTGATACTTGACTTGATCCCATTTGCCGAAGACACAGTGTGCCCAGTCATTCCTCCCCATTCTGACATCACCTGCAGCCGTTTGTACAGGCGCAGAGAATACAGGCACCACACCAAGTAATGTCAACACAGCTGAAGCATCACATTGGTCATCAAAGGCAGTGAAGTGGGCCATGTAATTCTCAACATACAGCCTGGCAAAGTCAACATGAGACATCACTCGGCAGTCAAACAGAGAATAATTGAATTTTCCACGACATATGACATGAACATCATTTCCATTGATGTTCTCATATTTCAACAATTTTCTACATGTAGGTGGCCACCGTTGAAGACGTCCAGATGTACTTTGTCCATGAATATTGTGGCTCTTCTTCAGTTTGTTGTATTCAGTGTTGATGCCTTGTTCCACAAATGGACGTATCTGTGGTATGAGGATCTTGTTGAGTGCTATTCCAGCCACAAGCCATCGTTTCTGATTTTCAGTCACACCAAGATGGCTTGACCTAAATGTATAATGTTACATATTATTAGCCAGGGGATTACAATATTCCCAAAAGATGGCAGTTTCTCGATAATTTATTGCCATGCTGGTTGGAAAGAAGGATACCTGATCGCT
>NC_090871.1:7605781-7613281 GCF_036669935.1 Montipora foliosa
CAATCAGCAACAAACATTTTGAGAGATTTTTGCTAGGTTCAAATAAATCGCAAAATCGAAAGTGACATGGCCGGAATTCAGCGGGCGCCGTGATTAAGTTACCGCGGCATGTTTACTCGCCAAACAGTGAAGCATCTGTGTCAAATGATGGCAAGATACCGGGTTTTTGTAACTTTCTTTTTCTGTCAAGTGTTATAAAGTTTGACAATAAAATGAGCAAAGTCAAAACAAAGATCACAATCGCCCAACTCTTGAGGTTGACCATTTGTTTATGCAAAGTCAAAATTTACTCTCCAAGACGAGTACGACATTATTTATCACCAGGTAATTAATTCCATCATTTTGGAAATAGCAGCTACTTTATTATTCATCGGCGTCACAATTTTTCACTGATTTTGGGGCTCGTTTTGTTGAATCTCAAGCATGCTTTCAACAGGCCTGTGAAACCTTCCTGCTTACAGAGCAATACTAAAAACATTCTCCCAGGGCGGTCATTAGAGGCCGTAACCTGTAACACCTGTTACGGCTGAGCCCAGTCAATGTTACAGGTGATGGTTGCTGCTGAATGAATATTCATGGGGCCAACCAAATTGAGATTTATTTATAAACATTTACCTTCTGAAGAAATATAATTGCTGCCTTGTGTTGTCTGTGTTCCTGATTCTAAGATGTGTTTTTGGTAAAAATCCAAACCTTTCCTGTAAAAAACCTTTGTAGAACACCCCCGATCGATCGTTGTTGGATTCCGACACCATTTTCAGCAACAAAATCATTATCAATGCACTGTACTTGATATAAATGGGATTCCACTGACCATTTTTCGCGGTTCTGTGATGCATGACTATTTCCACATGGCTAGTAAATATCTTTATTCATTATGATCTTTTCACCCTGTTTTATTTTTATCACTTTTTGATTGAGAAAATATACAATTTGCACCTCAGAGTGCTGGAAAATGCATTTCCGAGGGTCTAATTTTAAGAATTTTCTGGGCGAGCATGCCCCCAGAACCCCCAAGGGACTCAGGCCCTTTAAGCCTTCCTTTCCATGGCCTTTGGTCATGTATTTACATGTTACAGGTGAAATCTTGAGTGTTACACCTTCTTCAAAACGTAATGACAACCCTGACTCCCATATCACATTTCAACCGTAAGCTCAAAAATTCAATACACAACATGATAATATAATTCACAAAGGCAGAAAATACCACAGAATCCTTTTCCAGCGAAAAATTAATTGAAACAAACAACATATTTGCTCTTAGAGGCGAAAATTCATTGCGTGCGTGAAGACAAGAAACTCAATCGTGTCAAATTACCATGTACTTCAGGTTTCCTGAAGAACCTTTTCCTTGAATAACAAGAAAATGCTTTACTATTGCCATAAAAACTATCCAGTTAAGCTCGCATATCATAAAACATGATGAATTCATAAAGGCCACCTTTTCCAGCGAACAATTTTTTGAAGCAAACAACATATGATATTTGCTATTAGAGGCAAAAACCCCTTCTATTTCATTACGTGCGTGAAGAGAAGAAACTCAGTCGTGCCAAATATGCGCAATATTGCAACAAACTAAATTTCAGGATCAAACTGCTTCCATGAAGAACCTTTTCATTGAATAATGAAGCACAAAATAGATGACAAGCTTTCTTTCAAATAATTCTTGGCTGTCACATTTCCAATTATGTTTTTACTGAAGACTGTGCAGAGTTGATCACAGATCCACGTAAGGTGTTCGATTCGTTCTCTGTCTTTGTTGAACCCATAAGTTATCAGAGAATTTTCCATTTGGTTTCAGTGTTCTACATATGGCACACTTGGTAAAATATTTGAAATATAGCTCACTTTGATTTCGGCTCGACAGGCGATAGATTGTTGTCGAAGTCCATTACTCGTCACTTTTAAGATTCCAGGTGTTTGTTTTTTGCCGCCTGCCTAGTTTATCCAACTGACTTTCCATTATTGAGCTCCATAAGGGTATATTTTGTTTAAGGATCCACTAAAACACCATTCGCGTTACATGACTTTCGATGCCATTGCAGGCTAAGTTAATGATTCTACTGTGTCCACCATAGAAATATATGCATTTCCACTACCCTCTCGATCCTAAGAAAATACGCTCAGAAGGCTCTATGCACAAAGACACCACTTACCAGGGGAGTGACAGGCAAGACTTTTACCGACAATGAAAATAAAATAAAAAAATAAAACGAACAAATCCCACCCACTTTCCGACTGGGATTGCCATACTGGCAACCCAGTAATAAGCCAAAAACAGCCTGAGAATGGATCAACTGTAATACAGAATGGGTCCACTATACTTAACCTCTTGCTTAAACCAAGTGCCGGGGCCAGTTACTCTGGAATATTGACCCTCCGCCAATATTCCTTAGTATGTACAGCACAAGCAAGCTAGGTTTACTTAGTATTTACTAAGAGTGGTTTTCAATATTGAGTGTTGAAAGTAATTAGACCACTTCTTTTGTTTTGGTTTTGGTTTTGGTTTTACTACAGGTTGAGATTGGCTGAGTAGTCTAATTGTTTGTTTGTTTTGTTTGTTCCTTATTTGTTTCAGCAGGTTGAAGTTTTGGCAGCTATTCAGCTGATGTGGACCTGCTATACCCACCCATCCATATACTCACAAAAGGCAGCCACAACATCGGGAATTTCATCCCCTACTCTTCTCGATTAGTGTGTGGGTTCTTTAACATTCCACAGGAAGGTTATGAACATAGAAGATACTTGTGAGACGGGGCCTACGGTTTACAGTCCTTGTCCGAGAAGACTTGAAAGTCTAACCATTTGCAGATGTAATTACAAAGAAAGACAGCACTTTCTCCTCAGTTATTTTCAAGACCCTGAGTGTTGGTCAAGGCTAGGAGGCTCGAAAGGGTTTTCAGCTGAGCGCGCACGTGTAAGCCACACATGCAATTCATATGCTGCTCGCATCAGCTCATGATTCAAATGGGTCACCAGAAATAAACAAATACCACTATTTTCGCTCACCTTTCTCCTAATTCCTATATATAAGGAATATAAATAGACATCTATTCACAAAAATTATGAAAATTCTACACAAACGGTTTAACGGTCACTTAAATCCATTTGTGTTGGCCTGTAGCTCCACTTGCGCACAGACTCGAATGCGTGGGTGACGCATGCTTAAATGCTGATCTTGTAACCCCCTCATTTTTCCTGATTTTGCAGCTTTACTCGTTTATATCTCTGCTTCCGGATGGTGAATTTTTTTCATTTTTTGCATTTTAGCTTAGATTAATTTCAACCGTTTGTCTTGCAAATTTAAAAAAATTCTGTAGGTGAAAAAAAAAGTTGGAGACATTTCAAAAAAACTGATTTTTCCGAAAAACTGGCCTACATATTTCGTTGAATTTTAAATATTTTAGAGAGTATTTCTACCATTATCTGGTGACGCTGAATGGGAATTTTAATTTCACCGTCCTGTTTCTTCAAAAAAGACAACATATGTAGATTTTAAGGCTCAAAGAAATGCCTCATATCGTTGCCATGGTAACGTTATTTTGGAGGAAAATACAATGTGAGAAATCTACGATGGGTACTCAATACCCTGGCCAAATTTCGTCTTGATATGATTACCCTACCTATATCTAGAGACAGAATACTGTATTTTTATTTGTTTGAAAAAAGGAGAAACCATTTCGAGACTCCTTAAATTAAATAGGTTTTGATATCGATATTAATGTAGCTGCTCACCACCGATCACTACTGTCACTCATCTAGCACAAGCATAATTTATTCACGACGATATAAAAATACATCATGAAAAGGAAACACGAGGTTGACCCTATAACGTTTCCTGAAATTAAAAACTAAAACAAGCATCATAATTACATATTTACACATTTAAAAATTAAGGAAAGACTTCAGTCTGGTTTTAAAAATGTTAAAAGATTCAGCTTCTACTACGTGCAGTGGTAGGTTGTTCCAATCCTTTACTATACGAACGAAAAATGAGTATTTATAAGGATTTACTTTTGCGCTTTTTACAAATAATTTAAAAGGATGATTAGCACGTGTCCGGGTATCTAAAGCTAGTTCGAAAAAGTCACTAAAATTTAAACCATTTAGGCCAAATACGGTTTTATAACACTCTACAAGGGAGATGTAGTGTCTGCGTTTCTCTAAAGTGGGCCATTTTAGAATTTTGAGGCGGTCTTCATACTCCATATCTCCTCTTCTTTGACCTAATGCAAGGCGCGATGCTCTCCTCTGGACTTTTTCGAGTGCTAGGATGTCCTTGACTAGGTATGGACACCAGACTGGAACGGCATATTCGAGAACAGGTCGCACTAAGGACTTATACAGGGTAGAGAAAGCTTGTACATTTGAGGGCCCAAGAGTTCTATAGACGACACCCAAGATTCCATTTGCCTTGTGCACAATCTAGTACTATAACTAATAAAAAAATGCACAAGGCAGATACACTATTCCTAAAGGTCTGAAACAGATTTTCGGTTTTTGAATGAAGTCTAAAATAGGTTGTCGAAAATCATATTTTGGTCGCATTTGGTCTGTTTCAAGGGAAGCTCCAAAAACCCCCACGAAGAGAGTTTATAAAACCGGGCCAGTTATTGACATATCCCTTAACGCTTCTAAGAACGAAGCATATAGAAACAAAAGGAACATTCAAATTCAATGACATGTAAATTTTAGGCAAAAGTACAGTTGGTTGTCGGGGGATTCCTTGTGCTAAAGGGTCTCTTTCACCAACGGTATAAACAAGATCACAAAGCAAGATCCTCGTCATCTCTACAGACACTTACCGTTTAATTATTGCTCAAAACTGCATCAGATACCATCACCATACGGATAGCCTGTGTAGCACGCGTTTAAGTGGAGGAGGCAGGAAGAAAATTCGGCAAGACAACGACGGGGAAGATACGAAGTCCGATCGACGGTCGACGCCCAATTTTTCATTTCCTTGTAGAGTCACGTGATCCATTTTTTTTTCACCCAGCTAGGACGGGAAGTAATCGAAACAATCCCACCCCACCCCCCGGGCAAACCCCGGGCATTTGACTATATTTTGTGCCCGGGTAGTGGGGAATTTGACCTTTGCCTGCGTGGGATGAGGAAAATTGAACCAGAAGAGTCAGGTTTCGAAATGAAACAGTTTAAAGGAAGAAATATAGCATTTGTGAGCGACTAGCTTACAAAAAAGGTCTTCAAAAGTTGGGGACAGACAGACAAATCTGACGACAGGTTAGGGCATTTAAACACTATTTTGGCCCGTGTGGGCGGGAATTTGAACGATCCAATCTTCAAAAGGTTTGCCCGGCGGGGGGGGGGGGGGGGGGGGATGTTGAACTTTCGAGTTGATCGGTGAACAAGCACGACGTTAACGTCAAACAGCAAACGTCAAACGTCGTGAGTGAAATTAGGGTTTTACCAAAAATGTAGGAACCCAATTTCCCAAAGGAACGAGACAAGTTAAAATGAGAGAATTTTCACGCATTTGTGACAAGCAAGAGCCTGCCGTTTGCCGTTGGCCGTAAACGACACGCTTAACCTCTCTATTAATTTACACTGTGTTTTTCCTAATTTTAAATTTGTTTCTTCTTTTTTTTCTCCAATTGAGAAAGAGAGAACAGCACAAAACAAAAATAATAAAAACAAATGGCTGGTTAACTGCCCGGCGGGGGAGGACTCCCTTATAAAAAGACGGGGGAGCTCCGTCGTTCCTTTTAGGGGTTAAAAAAGCAGTTTGGGGGTCTCTTAGGGTGTTTAGCCTCCAAAGGTCCACAGTGGGAGCTTTTGCGGTATTTTTTAGGATACGGAGCCGAAAAATTATGACAAGAGATAACGTATTGTTTTAGAATTGGTACATCTTAGGGGTGGGAAAATTTTCACGCCACACCCACAAAACAGGATCTTGGTACCTTTTCGGGGTCCTTTTCAAACATTTCGACGATCTCGCCCGTCCTCTTTTTTCCTTGTGCGCGCTGACTCTCTGGACTGGTCAGTGAACGTTGACCACCACGGATGGCCGTTGTGATGATGATGATGATATTACAACTTCCTCAGCGTTCCTACTAATCCTAGCTTCCCGGATAGATTATCTTTTAAGTTATTCTCTAGGGAGAATTGTACTTCAGTAAAATGAGTTTCTTCCTTTACGGGTTTTAAATTTACGCGTGCTTCAGGAAAAAAGATTTTTTTTTGCCTGGTTGTATTATGCCGTCTTTAACTAGCTGCACAAAAAAGGCGAAGTAATCATTTTGGACTATAAAGACATTTGTTTTTGAATCTTCGATTGATATAGTAGTGGTGTGAGCTGTACGAAAGACACATCGGGTGCTTACCAGTTTAGCCAAATAATCCGGATGGAATGATCGTTGCATAAAGGTAAGCGATTTTCCGAATTTAATGACCAACCGGATGAGAATGACGCTTACCATTTCCATCCCGCATATTTACTCGATCTTGTGAGAAAGGGCCTGGAAACGGAACGATTCTCGCAAATGGTAAGAGGTAGTCCTCTTTTTCCCTTCGGAATGGAATTCGGGAAATGCCGTTACCATACATCTTCAGAAGACGGTGACGGTTAATACAGTTAATAGTTAATAAGTTAGGGATCCTGTATATTTAAACTCCAATTTTGTATTAACCGTCAATTATGAAGATGTATGCAGAATCATACGAAACGTCAAGTAAAAGATAATTTCAAGTATGCGTTTGTATCTGATGTTTGTCACCGCTATTTATGTGTTATTTCTGGTAAGGGCATTTCCCGAATTCCATTCCGAACGGAAAAAGAGGACTACCTCTGAAGGTTATCCACAATTTCCGAAAAGATTTTCTGGAAAATTGCCTTTCCATTTGACCCCAAACCGAAATTTCCGGATTTTTTGACTAACTGGTAAGCTCGCATCGTGTCCCTCTCGAGCAATGTTTTTTTTACTACCCAGAGTGCCCCGAGAAGATCCAACATCCGGGAGTTTCAGTAAACAAAATGCAGGACAAGATGGCGGCCCCTAATAAAGTGACAGATGCGAGAACAGAATCCTAGTTTATAGCGAGGAAAATGCAAGAAATAAACTTACTCATACTTCATCTTGTGTCCTTGTGTCGATTTGAGGCGCTCTGGGCAAGTTTTGAAATTTGCTTCTATCCTTCATGAAGTACACAAGATGAAGTAAGAGTAAGTTTATTTCTTGTATTTTCCTCGCTATAAACTAGGATTAGCCGATTTTTTTTTCTGCATTTCATGTTTCCCATATAAACCCTACAAACCGTTACGTTGACTGAGCATTCAAATTGTGTTTGGGTCCCCTGTACTCAGACTCCTGAAATTCTCTGATATAATTCATCTTGAAATACTCTCTTTTGTTTATCAGTGGTACCATAAACGAAGCCCTTCTAGTTTTGTCAATTTTTTTAACCCGGTATCCTCTATTCATTCATATAATAAACGTGAATCACAGATTGATAATCTGTTTGTTACATCTGTTCATACCA
>NC_090871.1:7630781-7655781 GCF_036669935.1 Montipora foliosa
CATCATCATTATCACAACGGCCATCCGTGGTGGTCAACGTTCACTGACCAGTCCAGAGAGTCAGCGCGCACAAGGAAAAAAGAGGACGGGCGTGCTCGTCGACATGTTTGAAGAGGACCCCGAAAAGGTACCAATATCCTGTTTTGTGGGTGTGGCGTGAAAATTTTCCCACCCCTAAGATGTACCAATTCTAAAACAATACGTTATTTCTTGTCATAATTTTTCTGCTTAATACCCTAAAAAATACCGTAAAAGCTCCCACTGTGGACCTTTGGAGGCTGAACACCCTAAGAGGCACCAAAACCGCTTTTTTAACCCCTAAAAGGAACGACGGAGCTCCCCCGTCTTTTTATAAAGGGAGTCCTCCCCCGCCGGGCAGTTAACCAGCCATTTGTTTTTATTATTTTTGTTTTGTGCTGTTCTCTTTTTCTCAATTGGAGAAAAAAAAGAAGAAACAAATTTAAAATTAGGAAAAACACAGTATAAATTAATAGAGAGGTTAAGCGTGTCGTTTACGGCCAACGGCAAACGGCAGGCTCTTGCTTGTCACAAAAGCGTGAAAATTCTCTCATTTTAACTTGTCTCGTTCCTTTGGGAAATTGGGTTCCTACATTTTTGGTAAAACCCTAATTTCACTCACGTCGTTTGACGTTTGCTGTTTGACGTTAACGTCGTGCTTGTTCACCGATCAACTCGAAAGTTTAACATCCCCCCCCCCCGCCGGGCAAACCTTTTGAAGATTGGCTCGTTCAAATTCCCGCCCCCACGGGCCAAAATAGTGTTTAAATGTCCTAACCTGTCGTCGGATTTGTCTGTCTGTCCCCAACTTTTGAAGACCTTTTTTGTAAGCCAGTCGCTCACAAATGCTATATCTCTTCCTTTAAACTGTTTCATTTCGAAACCTGACTCTTCTGCAGGAAAAGAAAACAAACAGCGGTTACAAACATTTTCATTTTATACTTGACGTTTCGTATGTTGCAGCATACATCATCAGAAGTGACGGTTAAAACTGTTACACAGAATTTTAAGATCTGGTTCAATTTTCCTCATCCCACGCAGGCAAAGGTCAAATTCCCCACTCCCCGGGCACAAAAAATAGCCAAATGCCCGGGGTTTGCCCGGGGGGTGGGGTGGGATTGTTTCGATTACTTCCCGTCCTAGCTGGGAAAAAAAAATGGATCACGTGACTCTACAAGGAAATGAAAAATTGGGCGTCGACCGTCGATTGGACTTCGTATCTTCCCCGTCGTTGTCTTGCCGAATTTTCTTCCTGCCTCCTCCACTTAAACGCGTGCTACACAGGCTATCCGTATGGTGATGGTATCTGATGCAGTTTTGAGCAATAATTCAACGGTAAGTGTCTCAAGAGATGACGAGGATCTTGCTTTGTGATCTTGTTTATAGGGTTGGTGAAAGAGACCCTTTAACACAAGGAATCCCCCGACAACCAAATGTACTTTTGCCTAAAATTTACATGTCATTGAATTTGAATGTTCCTTTTGTTTCTATATGCTTCGTTCTTAGAAGCGTTAAGGGATATGTCAATAACTGGCCCGGTTTTATAAACTCTCTTCGTGGGGGTTTTTGGAGCTTCCCTTGAAACAGACCAAATGCGACCAAAATATGATTTTCGACAACCTATTTTAGACTTTATTCAAAAGCCGAAAATCTGTTTCAGACCTTTAGGAAGAGTGTATGTGCCTTGTGCATTTTTTATTAGTTATAGTACTAGATTGTGCACAAGGCAAATGGAATCTTGGGTGTCGTCTATAGAACTCTTGGGCCCTCAAATGTACAAGCTTTCTCTACCCTGTATAAGTCCTTAGTGCGACCTGTTCTCGAATATGCCGTTCCAGTCTGGTGCCCATACCTAGTCAAGGACATCCTAGCACTCGAAAAAGTCCAGAGGAGAGCATCGCGCCTTGCATTAGGTCAAGGAAGAGGAGATATGAAGTATGAAGACCGCCTCAAAATTCTAAAATGGCCCACTTTAGAGAAACGCAGACACTACATCTCCCTTGTAGAGTGTTATAAAACCGTATTTGGCCTAAATGGTTTAAATTTTAGTGACTTTTTCGAACTAGCTTTAGATACCCGGACACGTGCTAATCATCCTTTTAAATTATTTGTGAAAAGCGCAAAAGTAAATCCTTATAAATACTCATTTTTCGTTCGTATAGTAAAGGATTGGAACAACCTACCACTGCACTTAGTAGAAGCTGAATCTTTTAACATTTTTAATACCAGACTGAAGTCTTTCCTTAATTTGTAAATTTGTAAATATGTAATTATGATGCTTGTTTTAGTTTTTAATTTCAGGAAACGTTATAGGGTCAACCTCGTGTTTCCTTTTCATGATGTATTTTTATATTCTATTTTTTCATCGTGAATAAATTATGCTTATGCTAGATGAGTGACAGTAGTGATCGGTGGTGAGCAGCTACATTAATATCGATATCAAAACCTATTTAATTTAAGGAGGCTTGAAATGGTTTCTCCTTTTTCAAACAAATAAACATACAGTATTCTGTCCCTAGAAATAGTTAGGGTAATCATATCAAGATGAAATTTGGCCAGGGTATTAAGTACCCATCCTAGATTTTCCTCCAAAATAATGTTACCATGGCAATGATATGAGGCATTTCTTTGAGCCTTAAAATCTACGTATGTTGTCTTTTTTGAAGAAACAGGACGGTGAAATTAAAATTCCCATTCAGCGTCACCAGATAATGGTAGAAATACTCTCTAAAATATTTAAAATTCAACGAAATATGTAGGCCAGTTTTTCGGAAAAATCAGTTTTTTTGAAATGTCTCCAACTTTTTTTTTCACCTACAGAATTTTTTTAAATTTGCAAGACAAACGGTTGAAATTAATCTAAGCTAAAATGCAAAAAATGAAAAAAATTCACCATCCGGAAGCAGAGATATAAACGAGTAAAGCTGCAAAATCAGGAAAAATGAGGGGGTTACAAGATCAGCATTTACGCATGCGTCACCCACGCATTCGAGTCTGTGCGCAAGTGGAGCTACAGGCCAACACAAATGGATTTAAGTGACCGTTAAACCGTTTGTGTAGAATTTTCATAATTTTTGTGAATAGATGTCTATTTATATTCCTTATATATAGGAATTAGGAGAAAGGTGAGCGAAAATAGTGGTATTTGTTTATTTCTGGTGACCCATTTGAATCATGAGCTGATGCGAGCAGCATATGAATTGCATGTGTGGCTTACACGTGCGCGCTCAGCTGAAAACCCTTTCGAGCCTCCTAGCCTTGACCAACACTCAGGGTCTTGAAAATAACTGAGGAGAAAGTGCTGTCTTTCTTTGTAATTACATCTGCAAATGGTTAGACTTTCAAGTCTTCTCGGACAAGGACTGTAAACCGTAGGCCCCGTCTCACAAGTATCTTCTATGTTCATAACCTTCCTGTGGAATGTTAAAGAACCCACACACTAATCGAGAAGAGTAGGGGATGAAATTCCCGATGTTGTGGCTGCCTTTTGTGAGTATATGGATGGGTGGGTATAGCAGGTCCACATCAGCTGAATAGCTGCCAAAACTTCAACCTGCTGAAACAAATAAGGAACAAACAAAACAAACAAACAATTAGACTACTCAGCCAATCTCAACCTGTAGTAAAACCAAAACCAAAACCAAAACAAAAGAAGTGGTCTAATTACTTTCAACACTCAATATTGAAAACCACTCTTAGTAAATACTAAGTAAACCTAGCTTGCTTGTGCTGTACATACTAAGGAATATTGGCGGAGGGTCAATATTCCAGAGTAACTGGCCCCGGCACTTGGTTTAAGCAAGAGGTTAAGTATAGTGGACCCATTCTGTATTACAGTTGATCCATTCTCAGGCTGTTTTTGGCTTATTACTGGGTTGCCAGTATGGCAATCCCAGTCGGAAAGTGGGTGGGATTTGTTCGTTTTATTTTTTTATTTTATTTTCATTGTCGGTAAAAGTCTTGCCTGTCACTCCCCTGGTAAGTGGTGTCTTTGTGCATAGAGCCTTCTGAGCGTATTTTCTTAGGATCGAGAGGGTAGTGGAAATGCATATATTTCTATGGTGGACACAGTAGAATCATTAACTTAGCCTGCAATGGCATCGAAAGTCATGTAACGCGAATGGTGTTTTAGTGGATCCTTAAACAAAATATACCCTTATGGAGCTCAATAATGGAAAGTCAGTTGGATAAACTAGGCAGGCGGCAAAAAACAAACACCTGGAATCTTAAAAGTGACGAGTAATGGACTTCGACAACAATCTATCGCCTGTCGAGCCGAAATCAAAGTGAGCTATATTTCAAATATTTTACCAAGTGTGCCATATGTAGAACACTGAAACCAAATGGAAAATTCTCTGATAACTTATGGGTTCAACAAAGACAGAGAACGAATCGAACACCTTACGTGGATCTGTGATCAACTCTGCACAGTCTTCAGTAAAAACATAATTGGAAATGTGACAGCCAAGAATTATTTGAAAGAAAGCTTGTCATCTATTTTGTGCTTCATTATTCAATGAAAAGGTTCTTCATGGAAGCAGTTTGATCCTGAAATTTAGTTTGTTGCAATATTGCGCATATTTGGCACGACTGAGTTTCTTCTCTTCACGCACGTAATGAAATAGAAGGGGTTTTTGCCTCTAATAGCAAATATCATATGTTGTTTGCTTCAAAAAATTGTTCGCTGGAAAAGGTGGCCTTTATGAATTCATCATGTTTTATGATATGCGAGCTTAACTGGATAGTTTTTATGGCAATAGTAAAGCATTTTCTTGTTATTCAAGGAAAAGGTTCTTCAGGAAACCTGAAGTACATGGTAATTTGACACAATTGAGTTTCTTGTCTTCACGCACGCAATGAATTTTCGCCTCTAAGAGCAAATATGTTGTTTGTTTCAATTAATTTTTCGCTGGAAAAGGATTCTGTGGTATTTTCTGCCTTTGTGAATTATATTATCATGTTGTGTATTGAATTTTTGAGCTTACGGTTGAAATGTGATATGGGAGTCAGGGTTGTCATTACGTTTTGAAGAAGGTGTAACACTCAAGATTTCACCTGTAACATGTAAATACATGACCAAAGGCCATGGAAAGGAAGGCTTAAAGGGCCTGAGTCCCTTGGGGGTTCTGGGGGCATGCTCGCCCAGAAAATTCTTAAAATTAGACCCTCGGAAATGCATTTTCCAGCACTCTGAGGTGCAAATTGTATATTTTCTCAATCAAAAAGTGATAAAAATAAAACAGGGTGAAAAGATCATAATGAATAAAGATATTTACTAGCCATGTGGAAATAGTCATGCATCACAGAACCGCGAAAAATGGTCAGTGGAATCCCATTTATATCAAGTACAGTGCATTGATAATGATTTTGTTGCTGAAAATGGTGTCGGAATCCAACAACGATCGATCGGGGGTGTTCTACAAAGGTTTTTTACAGGAAAGGTTTGGATTTTTACCAAAAACACATCTTAGAATCAGGAACACAGACAACACAAGGCAGCAATTATATTTTCTTCAGAAGGTAAATGTTTATAAATAAATCTCAATTTGGTTGGCCCCATGAATATTCATTCAGCAGCAACCATCACCTGTAACATTGACTGGGCTCAGCCGTAACAGGTGTTACAGGTTACGGCCTCTAATGACCGCCCTGGGAGAATGTTTTTAGTATTGCTCTGTAAGCAGGAAGGTTTCACAGGCCTGTTGAAAGCATGCTTGAGATTCAACAAAACGAGCCCCAAAATCAGTGAAAAATTGTGACGCCGATGAATAATAAAGTAGCTGCTATTTCCAAAATGATGGAATTAATTACCTGGTGATAAATAATGTCGTACTCGTCTTGGAGAGTAAATTTTGACTTTGCATAAACAAATGGTCAACCTCAAGAGTTGGGCGATTGTGATCTTTGTTTTGACTTTGCTCATTTTATTGTCAAACTTTATAACACTTGACAGAAAAAGAAAGTTACAAAAACCCGGTATCTTGCCATCATTTGACACAGATGCTTCACTGTTTGGCGAGTAAACATGCCGCGGTAACTTAATCACGGCGCCCGCTGAATTCCGGCCATGTCACTTTCGATTTTGCGATTTATTTGAACCTAGCAAAAATCTCTCAAAATGTTTGTTGCTGATTGTAACTTTTATTCACAGTTCAAAATTAATGTTGTTTTCATGTTGTAAATATTTTATTCTCGATCGAACATCCCGGAAACTTCCTTCTGCTCTTTCTAAAAACTGTAGTTATTTACTTTTGCATCAATATTTGTTTTGCATAAAGCAAGCTAACAAAATCTGTACCTTGCTGAGTTCGCATTTGTTAGCGTTAATAGTATTTTCGGTCCGATGCTTGTGTTTTGTGAGGGGTATATTGTTTTGATCTCCCATCCAGATACTTTAACCCCAGCAGACTCCTATTAACTTCAGTGAACTTTAGTATTACAATTTAGCTGTCAGATGCTCAGAGGGCACGCTTAAACTTGTGGTAAAAGAAGTTGTGAGGGAACTTGAAAGTTATCAACATGTCAGCCTAGAAGCCAATGTTTCTCGCTTCTCTTTTATTTGTTATTCTTCAGAGAGTGGAATGCTGTAGTTCAATACCACACAATTCAGTGCCTTCGGATTTTCTCTAACACGTACTGCAGGCAACCCAGTGTATGCTTCACAGAAGCATCTCGTTTTCCATATTTTTTGTGCTTACGGGCTAGCCCGTAATGCACAATGTCATCGGGGTTGTCTGAGTGAGTGAGTGAGTGAGTGAGTGAGTGTGTGTGTTAAGGTTGCGTGCATGAATCACCAAACTAATGAGGTCTTTATTCAGTTTTAACAATTGAATTTCATTTTACAGTTATTCTGTTTGCTGCCTACTTGTTGCCCTTTCCTTTCTTAAGGACGCATGCGCTCATTGCTACCGCACATCCTTACAGCGCACGCAAATTCACATGCCATGTCATGCATCAAGCGCGCACGCTAAGTACTAAAATGAACAATGATAGGGCAGATGGCCATTGCTATAATAGCTTTGCTTGGATTTAACGATCTTTGATGTTCGGTAACCCTTTTTTACCTTTTCAGAAACAGATTTTATTTACAAATTATCTCCACATTGTCCAAAAATAAACAAAAAATCAATGTGGGAAGTTAAAAAAGTTTCAAGATTTCTGTCCTCGGGACATGGAATCCTGCCATCTTGCGGCTGCAAGGCCCCATGAAACTATGGTTGCTAAAATGCGAACTTGTTCTTTAAGGAACCTCAACAGTTAACTAAATTCACTTGATGAGTCCACTTAAAGAAAGTTTGGTAGAGAACAATTCACTTCAAAGATGTAATTGCAATATTTTTGGGCTTACAGACACTCTGGCCTTATTCGCTAAAGTAGCCGGATTTTTTCAGATTTAGGGTGTTCTTCCGGGCAAGTTCTCTCCAAAACAAAGTCGGTAACCTCCCATTTTTTTTTACATTTCTGACATCACTAACTCATCATCTTTCAAAAAAGAAAAAAAATCAATGTTAGAAAATTTTCACGTGAACTTCCTTAATTTTCCTTGTGAAAAGAGAAATTTTACAGAATTTATGGCAAGATTTCGACAATCGCATGATAATTTGGTTGGCAAATGTGTTGGGGAAGCTGGTAGGATTTGAGCGGAAAAACAGCCTTTGAAGTCAAAATGCCCACAAAACCTCCCCAATCATGTCAATCATGTTGATATTCCAGTAAGATGTCTGATATTTTCAAATTTTGAAACATTTTGTAAAAGTCTCATCAGTTGTCATGAAAGGGAACTTGCTTTCTGACACTTGCCGACGCGATGTGCATATTTTTGTCATGTTGAGATCTCTTATGCCAAAAAATCATAATCAACTGACCATTTGTTTTGTTTTGCTGAAATTTAAAATATCAATTCCTCACAGGTAGAGGTTAGACTTCTCAGGCTGGCATATTGACACCTGCCGAGATGCGTTAACTAACTTATGGTGGTAGCTAGTTGAAGCAAGACGACATTAGAGTGGGTTTTTAGGCAAGGTAATTTTTTTGTCCTGTAAACAACTTTATACTTTGACATGTGCCAATAGACGGGATGTACATGTTTTTGGCATGTTGAGATCCAGATGTTTAATTAATGCCAAATTTTGCAGAAATTTAAAATATGAATTCCTGACGGGTAGAAGTAAACTTCCTTTTAGATGAAAATTCTTTGTAGACTGAAAGTTGCTGAGATATATGGTAAATAAAAAGAACTTAAATTTGAAATTTGATAATCTAATTTTGGTAGCTAATTAAAACCAATATCAGAAAGGTCACGAATTTACCTTTAAATAATTTTCCGGGGAAAATATTGTGATTTTCATCCAAACCTAAAAATTTTGGCGGAAAACTCAAAAATCGGGAGGTAACTTAAGGTATCATGCAAATAAAGATACCAGATACTATCAAGTGACTTGTTCATGATTTGTTTTCTCTCTTAAAGTTTGTACATCTCCCATGATATAAAATTATTTGACAAACGTATTAAACCTTGAGAATTACCAGACTGAGTGCTCTTCTTGAGTGAAAAAATAAATAACAAATGCAAAGGCAGGAACTGTTGCGTTGACCTTGATTTTCAAACAGTATCACCTACATGTACTGCCGGATTCCATCATGACTCTTTGGAGTAGAAATGTAGTTAAGACCTCTCCAGTGAGCTTTCAGATTTATTTTCCAGCCATAAGATGGATATATTTTCGAATTTTGAAACATTTTGTAATTTCTTCATCTGATAAACAACTTTATACTTTGACATATGCCAATAGATGGGATATGCATATTTTTGGCATGTGAAGATCGAGATATTTAATGCCGAAACTTTGTAGAAATTTAAAATATAAATTCCTGATGGGTAGAAGTAAATTTCATTTTACATAAATTCTTTGTAGACTGAAAGTTGCTGAGATGGTAAAAGAACTTGAAAGTTGATAATCTAATTTTGGTAGCTAACTAAAACCAAGACCAACTAAAACCAGAAAGGTCACGAAATTAACTTTGAATAATTTTCTGGAAAAAATGTTGTGATTTTCATTCAAGCCAAAAAATTTCATGGGAAAATCGGGAGCTTAAGCATTAACATCGCTCAAGCAAATGAAGCTACCTGATGCTATCAAGTGACATGCTCATAATTTGTTTTCTCTCTTTCTACATCACCCGCGATACAGAATTATTTGACAATCGTAATTAAACCTTGAGAATTACCAGTGCTCTTCTTGAGTGAAAAAATAAAAAAAACATCTAAGAAATTTTCAAACAGATCGACTTCTGCTGGATTCCATCTTGACTCTTTGCACACCTTACTACCCCTGGCTCATTATTTCGTTTTTTCTTTATTTTCCCTATAAATGCACCCATTCTTCCTTCCAAAATTCACTCAGTTTTTGTAACTGTTACAGTAGCCACATGCAGTGTTTATCTGAAAAACTTAATTGCAATGCTCTTCGTACATTCCAAGCATTCATTGTCAACGCCCATAATTACAAAAACATGTCAACAATCACACAGACAATGTTAACATTTGTTACCCGTAAACACATGTCCCCAGAGCGACCTATTTTTCTCACAAGAGACCACGTCCTGATTTAGCAACCACTTTTTGCTGTGCATGGAGTGGTCACTTAAGAGAGAGGTGACAGCATGTATTTGATAAGGGTGGTTTTCAATCAAGTGTTGAAAGTACATGCATTTTGCATTGGTTTTGCTTTACTGTAATTGCTGACTGTGCCTCTGATTGGTTTCAAAACTCATGCCTTTCTGAACCAATTAGATGTCAAACTAAAACCACTTGTAACTAAATGGTTGCATGTCTGTTCCCATATTTTGTGCTAGTAAATGTGTATATTGCTCTGAGGTTGGATTGGTTTGTTGTGTTGTTTTTATTAATTTTGTTGGGCCAGGGGACTACTAAATTGGTTTTCATTTTATTACACATACAGTTCAACCTCGCTATGTTTAACTCACAGGGAAAATGAAAAATTGTTCAAAATAGTGAAGTTTGAATTTCAGCCGGGTCCAACTGTTGTTGAAAATCACATTTAAATTAACTTTAAGATGATTAATGTACCTGTACTTTCTTATTTAGGCATTGCTAGGTAATCTGATGGTCAAAGACATGTAATACGTGTAATTTCATCATTATATAATTCACAAGATGGCAACAGCTTCCTCTGGGTAAGTTACTGTACACGTAAGATAATGTTCACTGTCTTGTAACATACATTATTTAGAAAATCACGTAGTTAAGACTGCTGCAGTTTTTAGGTACATGTGATGGAAATAGAAACCAGTAAACTAATTTTATAAAGCCTGTTTACATGGAGCTAGGAGGGTAACCCTCCTAGAGCTTCCTTTACACATGTTGGGTCATCCCTAGGACTTTAATAGCCATGCATGTATATGCTCGATAGATCAGCCCCTAAGTTGACGCCATTGAATTTGCATTTCATCTTGTTCTCTCTGATATATTTGAGAAGCAGTCCATACCATTTCTTCAAGTCTGTTATTTTCTTTTCTCTTTTGATTTACTGTGTGGCTGATCAAGAAGGACTCTGTCTGTCAAACCTTTGCATTTTGGACAAGATTTAATTTTGTCTATTAATTGGTCATTGCCGGGAGAATGTTCTATTCCAGCTGCCAAACTGTCACTCCGACTATTGTCCTGACTTTTTATATCATCCTGGCTTGGATTCACCACTCTTGCAAGCATAGTTCTCCGATTGTAATTCTCCAGGTTAATAAATGTGTGAAGCCATGGTTATACTTGGCGGGAATGTGACAGTTGTGTGATAACCCTAAATTTGACCCTACTAGGAGGGTAACCCTGCCTTCTAATGAACTTTTAAATGGCTTAATAAATCTAGAAGAACAATGCTAACAACCAAAATCAGTTTACCCGGCTTCCTAAATTGCTTGTAAAGAAAACCAGGAAAAACAGTAGAGGAGGGTATACATGTAACCCTCCTAGAAGGGTAACCAGAAGACAAAGGACTCCAAGACACCTCTGAACCTTGATTAGCCAAATAAACCAAGTCTAATTAAATTAAGCTTTGCTTAAATGACTCCTCCCTAAAGAGTGTTAAGTAATTTGCATTTGAAATTGCTTGAAAAGCGATCAGGTATCCTTCTTTCCAACCAGCATGGCAATAAATTATCGAGAAACTGCCATCTTTTGGGAATATTGTAATCCCCTGGCTAATAATATGTAACATTATACATTTAGGTCAAGCCATCTTGGTGTGACTGAAAATCAGAAACGATGGCTTGTGGCTGGAATAGCACTCAACAAGATCCTCATACCACAGATACGTCCATTTGTGGAACAAGGCATCAACACTGAATACAACAAACTGAAGAAGAGCCACAATATTCATGGACAAAGTACAGCTGGACGTCTTCAACGGTGGCCACCTACATGTAGAAAATTGTTGAAATATGAGAACATCAATGGAAATGATGTTCATGTCATATGTCGTGGAAAATTCAATTATTCTCTGTTTGACTGCCGAGTGATGTCTCATGTTGACTTTGCCAGGCTGTATGTTGAGAATTACATGGCCCACTTCACTGCCTTTGATGACCAATGTGATGCTTCAGCTGTGTTGACATTACTTGGTGTGGTGCCTGTATTCTCTGCGCCTGTACAAACGGCTGCAGGTGATGTCAGAATGGGGAGGAATGACTGGGCACACTGTGTCTTTGGCAAATGGGATCAAGTCAAGTATCAACAAAGTTTTATTGACATGGAACACCTAGTGAGAGTCATGGCTCTACCAGCTGCAGATGAAGGAAAACTTCTTGGAGAATTAAAAGACTGGGAAACTAAAGGTAATGTAAAGGGTGTTTCAAAGTTTGTTCTGATTTGTTTTCTTCATGATCATAACTTTTCATTATTTATTTAAATGTCTACCTCTTTAAAAATTAGGTATATTGTCTTTGCTTATTTTTCATTTGATCATTCAAATTAGTAGCAACCAGAATGCCTGCCTCTATTTTAGTGACATTTTCTAAGCGCCTAGGAGTAGGATGTGCGAGTTCCTTTACCGTTTCAAGAGTCACATTTTTCCATACAAAGTGTAGTTAACTTTTCAGCTCTTTCATCGTTTTGTGGGCTGGATCTTTGTACGTTGTCTCGTCAATTATACTCCATACGTTCTCAATGAGAGTGAGATCCGACGAGTTCACTGACCAGCGATGCTTGAGCCTCTCTATGGGTATTCCGAGCTTTCGTTGCCTTTCTTTTGCAAAATCTTCGATTTTTTAAAGCAGATCTTCATTTTGTAGATGGAAATCATTGCCTGACAGTGTAATTGGTGTAAATCACAGCTGAAAAGTTATCTCTCGGTTTAAATAACTGTATAAAATTGCGAAAAGCAAAATAAATTACTGCGCAAACAATATTAAACAAGGGAAATTAAAGGTCGTTTGGATTTCTTGGCAAGATTGTTCTGTTTGGTCAGTGTTTGATGTTATTTATGTCCTTTAGTTTCTTTTCAAGTTTTGTTTTATACAACCCCCCAAGCTTGAAGCTGGAACAGCAATCCTGTTTGAATCCTGTTCGGTTCCCACCCCGCTCAGAGTTTTTCTCTGTCCTTGTGTGGGCCCATTTCTGTCAGTGGGGCTGACGCTCACATGGTTCATATGGGATTGAAATCTAGCACTTCACATTACACTCTATTCCGTTAACTCTGTTTAAAATGTAAGTGCTACATGGCCAACGTGTAGCACTTCCCTGTTTGAGGAAGGACTGATAAGGGTACTGCTTCAGTAGTACACCATGTAATTAGATGTGCGTTTCCTTGCAATTCTTTCTCTGTGGCAACGAATTTCAGTCGCTTCATTTTCGAGATATTTGCCGTGTTAACTTTCCAAGGAGGCCTCTACTTGCAGCTGGTCATTCTGTTGTTCTTGGGTTTCTGATTCTACAACCTCTGCAACTGCACAGGTAGACTGTTCACAGCCTCTCTATTTTTCAATGCTCCCGTTTTGTGCTGGAGTCCAGGTCTCTTGCGATTCTATCCGTGTGTTCAATGTTTGAATAAAATGACGAGAAAATAGAGGGCTGTGAACAGTCTACTGCACAGGCAGTTGTAGTTTTCTAGTTTATAATGTTAAGAATTTGTGATACACCATGTGTATTTTGAAATTGAATTCTCTTTAATTTGTGGCCTTGTAATGGCCAGTTGGTTGAGGATGAGAAGAGGTGAAGGATATTTTTCCGGTTATACACTGTCTGCATTTTATTCTTTTTACTTTATATCTTAATGTTGGTCAGTAGTCCATCTTATTACCGGCATTTTTGAAATCTTCGCTTTAATCTTAAGATCTTAATTTTTTCAGCGGTAATGACCGCACCTTCGATTTCTTAAAAAATACCCATGGGCTCATCCTTGGCAAATTCTTTTGACACGATGTCTGAGTTGCCGTACTTCCCTTTCTTGATTGATTTTCAAGCACAGTTGGTTAAAACAAACGGTCATCTGCTTCTTGGTTTGTCTTTGAAGCACTCTCTTTTCGACCTCTTGTTCACCCAGTGTTCCGTCTTGTTAAAAAATTTAGCGATTTCTTTGACTGAATGACCAGATGGTCGTAATATGGCTCCTTGAGCTCTAGCATAAACAATGTCTGGCTTCTGACTTTTTGTGACAGAGAAAATGGAAAGTTCAAGAAAAAAAATCAGAGAATAGCAAGAAATTCGGGAAGGAACAGCATTCACAAAGGGTGGGAAAAAATGGTGGGAAAATGCATGTGTACACGTTTGCCACAAAAATTGAAACAAAGGCATCTACAGTGTAGTAGACAGTTAAAATTGCCTGCCATTTTAATTAATTCTCTACCTCAAGTTATTGAAAAAATCTAACAAACAAAAGATTTGTTAGAAAAATTAACAACTGTAATCGGATGTCAGTAAACAAAGGTCTGATGGTGCGACTGTATGAATGATCAACATACAACCTTTAATAGATATTTTTCTTACTAAATTGCTACTTATCAGGTAGTTATAATATTATTGGCACTGATCAGTTCTAGTTTTGTTTTGTTGGCAGGAACACATCTCTGCATGAATTCTTCCATAGACCCAGCCTTGTTACAACTGGTTCAACAAGGACTTCAGTCACTGCAAGATGATGTGAGGAACATGTCTGTAGAATTTGAGGAAGAGAAGAGAAAAGTCCAACATGAACTGAAAAATGTTGCAACATCTCTGGAAGCGGTGGAACAGAGGGTGCAAATGCTTGAAGACAGAATGGATCATTTTGAAGGTACATCTTAAGTAATGAATTGTTTTACAGTCAAACCTCTCCTCAACAGCCAACTTGGGTACTGTACAGGAGGTCCCATGTGTTAAGAGGCAATAAATCAATGAGTCATTGAGACTCGCAGTCAATATAGCAGTAATTTATTGATTAAGCCTAAGCCCTCGTTTCAGTGATTAGGCCTAAGCACTCTCTGAAATTTTAGCTTTCATTTTATGGGTTGGTTAACTGCACTAACTCATTGGCTCATTGACTCATAAAATTAATAGTGTACACACTGTACAGAGGTGGCCATTATATGGATGTAGGGGTGTAATCACCCTGTGAGCAGAGCCTCCTTTTGTCTTTTTCTTTACTGAGGAGGAGAAAAGGAGGCTCTGCCCTAATCGCGTCAACTCTTTGAAGCCGCCGCAGCCCGAACTTCTGGACTAGTCAATCTTGTTTTCTCTCATCAAACCGGTTTTTCCAGTGCGAGCGTCAATTTAGTGACAAAACTGATGGTTATAATTGAGCCCGCTGTACCATGAAAAACCAAGATGGCGGCGAGATCTGGCATATTGGGCTTGGGGTCGAGACTGCATCCTGGCAACATGCAGCGCATACTCAATAAAGATCTTGCTTGATTCATGCAGAGTCTTTCTCGAGAACGCCAAAATCGAGCAAGCAAAAGAAAGGCTCTGCTAACAGGGTGGGATGTAATATCACACCGTTTTTTTCAGGGTTTTTTCATTTTTGTTTTTTTAAAAAATGCGTAATATAAATATGCAAAAAAATCAAAATATATCAACAAAACAGAAACCAAACAGAAACAGACCAACCATGTACTGTACAGATCAAGTATCATGACCTTTTGCAATAAAAACTGGGTTATGGCCACCATTCATCAACCCTTGATTAACTGGCTGTTGTTGAGTGGTTCTTCCCTGACAGTTGGGCTGGCTTCAGTGGTCATTGCCATTGTGAAGAGGTGGCCATTGTAGAGAGTTTAATATAAATTAAGTGAATGTATGGACTGTCCACTGTAACAGAAAAAAGTGGCCATTGTAAAGAGGAGACTGTTAGTGGGAGTTAGAATGTATGTATGGAATAATTAATAAATGTTGGAGAAAGCAATGGATGGAGCTAGGAACTTATGGTAAATTGATCCAACATAATTAACTGACAACTGATCAAAATACTGCATGCAGAGCCGTGATGTGTACAAGTATGAACATAATAATTCTATAATTACATTAAATATAATTTGCCATACTAAACCTCCTACCAAAACAACACACATCTAAAGTAAACAACTGATGATCTGTCTCAACAAACCTCTCTGCCACCCCCATTACAAGAATTGGAAAAAAAAAACAAAAACTAAAAACAAATACCCAGCATGTGTGGGAGGGGCCAAAACCAATTATATGCAGTGTAAAACTGACTTAACATGAAACACAAAACTGTTTAATCTGATGCAAGGGCCTAGGGGTGTAGGTTGTGCAATTAATTGAAAGAGGGTAAATGAACTCTTGCATATATTTATGTGGTAATTTTACATGACTTGTTAAAAAGAAAACATACAGAGTGAGACAAAAGAATATAATTGTACTTGGCAAAGGTTTTTTTTGTTTCTGTCATCGATAGTTGTATTGTTTCAAATAAAAAAGGGAGTGTAATTTTGAAGCAGTACATGAAAACTGTTAGTTGTTTGCTAGGTTGCAAGTGTGCGTTTATTTATCATGTTTACATTTTGTAACTTTTACGTGCAATACAGGGGCAGTAAACCAGAAGATAGAGAGACTTGAGAGCAGTAAGCAGAGCACAGAAGACAAAGTAAATCTTCTTCAAGGTGA
Organism: Montipora foliosa; assembly: GCF_036669935.1. Taxonomy (NCBI): domain Eukaryota; kingdom Metazoa; phylum Cnidaria; class Anthozoa; order Scleractinia; family Acroporidae; genus Montipora; species Montipora foliosa. The sequence continues at coordinate 7,646,914 of NC_090871.1, forward strand.
TTAAAGTAATTATTTCGATGAGATTTTCCTGTTGTAATCTTTATAGAGAATTATAATGTCGATCTTCATGATGTGAGCATTGTTCGTGGAACAATGAACATCACATCTACGATACGAGTTTGCATAACAAAAGAAAAAACGCGCATCAAATGCGCGTTTGGAAACGCGCATTTAAAAACGCGTGTGCGCAAAAAACGCGCGTGCGTTTTGCATCTGCGTAGGACGCATATTTCTGGTCTGCACTGTAGACCGTGTCCTTACCCTTCCCACTCACACTCACCCATATCCTGCCCTAACAAGAAAAAGATTAGGGCGAGTCTCTGTTCTCCTTGGTCTGGGTACCTCCTTGGTACATTTTGTAGTCTGATCTAATAGATGCCAGTTCACAAATTGTGCCACCACTGTGTTTAGTATTGTTGTGCAACCACATAACATTGGCATCCCATTCAGAGCCATTTTTGGGGAACATTCATTGAAGTACTCAAAGAGTATACTATGACAGCCTATTACATGTATTAATATTCAATCAAATAATAGCAAAGGTAATTAAAAGCGCTCTGAAAAATGTCATGCCAGTGTGACCTGATGAGGTCATTTCATGTTGCTTAGGAATTAAATTAACAAAAACTCAGTGAACCGCAAGCTCAATCCATTCTTGGATTGATTTATTTTATTATTCTTGGAGATAAGATTTTACCACCAACAGGTTTATTGTTCCCTAGACTGTGATAGGGTTGAACGTTGAGTCTTTCAGTCCACAAGACAATCATGGTATCTTTGTTGTGTTCAGATCCAATTCAGATTACTTGGTTGGTAATAGCTAGGCCCATGAAATTTATTTACCTGATATTCATTTGTGTGAGAATAATTTTGTTTTTTTCTGGGTACCCACTTATAGAACAAGTGGAAGACTTGACAAAATCCAGCAGGCCGTGGGAACTTTCCTTGTACTTGTACATGTTCATTGCCGTGACTTTAACATCTTCAGTTCCCACGGCTTGCTCCCGTCTGACCCTGTAGCTCAGTCGGTGGAGCGGCGGAGATGTAACCGGAAGGTCGTGGGTTCAATTCCCACCCTGGTCGGGGTTTTCTCTGTCCTTGTGTGGGCCCATTTCCATCAGTAGGGCTAACGCTCATATGGTTCATATGGGAAAGAAATCTAACACTTCACATTACCCTCTATTCAGTTAACTCTGTTTAAAATATAAGTGCTACACGGCCAACATTTGTATAAACGTAACCTTTCCTTGTACTTGTACATGTTCATTGCCGTGACTTTAACATCTTCAGTTCCCACGGCCTGCTCCTGTCTGACCTTGTAGCTCAGTCGGTGGAGCGGCGGAGATCTAACCCGAAGGTCGTGGGTTCGATTCCCACCCTGGTCGGGGTTTTTCTCTGTCCTTGTGTGGGCCCATTTCCATCAGTAGGGCTAACGCTCACATGGTTCATATGGGAAAGAAATCTAGCACTTCACATTACCCTCTATTCAGTTAACTCTGTTTAAAATATAAGTGCTACACGGCCAACGTTTGTATAAACGTAACCTTTCCTTACACGGAAGATTAGATTTGCAGTGACGTATGTACTTCCTGTCAATTTCATCTTACGTTGCAGCAAAGTAAGAATGTAGTCGCTCTTTGATGTGTGCCAAGGTCTGCTTTTTCAGTTTAGGCTTTCCATTTTTGGGGGGTGTCACGTACATTTTCTAGAGCATAGAACTGAATTAAACAATGAGTTTGTATGGCATTAGGTTTCGGTTTGTAGTACATTGTGCTCTTCAGGGTGACGGTAATCGAGCTTCATTTATTCGTTCGTTCGTTCTTTCATCCATTGACACTCCTCTTAAAGTCATTGACACTACCCTCAATTAAAGTTAGAATATCATGCATTACAATATCAACTGCCTCACATTAGATGCAGTTTTTCTACTTGCTCAATAAGTTGCATCGTAAAGAGTGGTTGAGTTAGCTAACGGACGAACTAACGGACCTGTTTATCTTTGCTAGGCCGAAGTATTTTGTACGTACTTTTTGTGTTTTTGTTATTTATTGTGGGAACTGGACTTGTGTTTTTATTACACGGTTATTTGTTTTTCTAGCGTGTCCAGAGAAACTTGTAGAGCTTATCAAACGAGACTACAAAGGTGCTGTTCTTTGTCCGTTTCCATGGTGCGAGGATGAGCTACAATTGGAACTGTCCAACATCTTTACAAGATTAAAAATCATCAGCAAGAAAAAAGAACGCGCGAGGCGAACGGACAACATCGTAAATATGACAGATGTCTTCGCACCACATAAAGAATGTGACAAACCAAGAGTGGTGCTGATTGAGGGGGAGCCTGGAGTGGGTAAAACCACTTACTGTCAGAAGCTTGCATATGATTGGTCCATTGCGGGAATTCCACCTGAAGCTTCGTTTCCCAAAGTGGAGATACTTCTTCTTTTGAAGTGTCGTGACATGAAGACTGCTGACATCGAGGAAGACATCAATGATCAACTGCTACCACTCGATGCAGACAAGAAGGAGAAGGAAAACTTCTTCGAGTTCATTCGCCGTAATCAATCGAAAATCTTATTGGTTCTTGATGGGTTGGATGAATTACGTCATGACATGTTGCAGGGTTTCCTACCCTTGATTAAAGGCAAAGTGTTCTCCAATGTGTATCTAATGTTGACCGCTCGACACGAGGCAGGAACGGAGGTACGGCGATACTGTGACACACTTTTAGAGATTGTCGGCTACACCAATGAAGATGCTGACAGCTACATCAAGAAGTATTTCAGCAATCACGAGAATCCAAGCCTTGCAAAGAAAATGATCAAGAAATTGAACTGGCGTCCGCAGCTGAGGGAATTGACTGCCAATCCACTTAACACAGCTTTGCTGTGTCTTGTTTTTGAAGATTCAGAAGGAAAGTTCCCTTCAAACAGAACCAAGTTGTATGACGAACTTGTTTCATGTGCTTTGAGGAGATATTGTGCAAAGAAGGAAGTGTCTTTGTATAACAATGATCCCATTGAGGCATTTGCAGAACAGCTCAGTTTACTGGGAAAGATGGCCCTTGAAGCTCTATTAAATAATCAGGCTTATTTCACTGGAGATGAGTTGAAATGCCAATCAACCGAATTCCTAGAATTCGGTTTTCTTTCTCGAGAGGCTAGTGTAAGTAAAATCAGACCAAACCCGAGTTATTCATTTACGCATAAGACCTTTCAGGAATATTTTGCAGCGTTCCACTTGGCTCATCAACTGCTAAAAGGAGATAAAGAGAAGGTCACCCTGCTAGATCAGCTCAGTCCTGTTGACAAGTATTGGCAGGTGTGGGGATTTCTCATCACAGCGGTAGCAAGTAAGAGTGATGATGTAGCAGCTTTTCTCGTGTCATGTCTTTGCGATTCCTTCTGCCGTGATACACAAATCAGTTGGCTTCCAGCATTTAGTTGGGCAGATGAGGAAGAAGAAGATAGCGACAATAGCAGTGATGATTATGTTTTCGACGTCACGAGCTACGACGAGGAGCACGACGAGGAGCACGACGACGAGGACGAGGACGAGGACGAGCACGACGAGGACGGCGAGGACTTCGACTACAACGAAGACGCGGACGGTTTTGAGGTTGACGTTTGTAAAGATGATTCTTTTTCCTGGAGTCGGCATTCCGAACTTTCAGCATTCGAAGGTAATGTAAGGAAGGAACGTTTTTTAACTGAAACATGTAACCTTATTGCTGATTGTGAAGGTGGGAGAAATAAACTAAAGGATTACCAGAAGAAGATGATACATACACTTGCAAGCTGCTTTGCTTTGTTTAAAGTGCACGTCCTCTCGTTTCGTGTTCACAACATGCTCGTTCTCTGTGAATATCTGAAAGAAAATTCCGCACTGACAGAGTTGACTTGGTGCTTTGACTTACATGAGTTAGCACTGGAAACAATTAAGCATGTTCTTCAGACAAGTCAGAGGTTGGCGGGCTTACATCTGCTGACTGGCTTAAACGACTCGTTGTCGGCGGGCTTACATCTGCGGACTGACTTAAACAGCACATCACTTGCACCAGCTCTTCAGTCGAATAGCACGTTAACTCATCTGAATCTGCCACGTGCCAAGATCCGTATTTCAGGGGCTAAAGCACTAGGAGAGGTTCTTCAATCAAATCGTACTTTGACACATTTGAATCTGCATGATAATAAGATAAGTCATATTGGAGCACAAGCTTTAGCAAAAGGCCTGCAATCAAATAATGTGTTAACGTATTTGGATCTCAGCTTTAACTTTATTGGCGACCAAGGAGCCGTAGCGCTTGCTCATGTTTTGGAGTCCAACCATACCTTAACCTATTTAGATGTGGGTAATTTTGAAGAGTTTTTAAAAGGAAAGCCAAATTGTTTTCTTCCCTTTCCTAATCGTAATGAACCTTATTCTGAACCTATTGGTGAATCAGGGGCATTAGCAATAGCACATGCTCTCCAATCTAATTGTTCACTGACTTACTTAAATCTTGAAGTTAATAATGTCAATGACTCAGCCGCAGCAGCGCTTGGACAGGCACTCCAATCAAACTGCACTCTGACTCATTTTTATCTAAGGGATATTTTCCTCCCAACCCAAATTCACTTCGGCAATTCAGGAGCAGTAGCCTTTGCAAAGTCTCTTCAATCAAGTGGTACTCAGTTGACCCGTTTGGATTTGTGTAATACATCGATCAACTCTTCAGTCGCTATGGCTCTCGCAGAGGGTCTTCAGTCTAATCGTTCTCTTGAGCGTTTAGATTTAGGTAACAACGAAATTGAATGTTCAGGAGCAGAAGCCCTGGCAAAGGCCCTGAAATCAAATCGTGCTTTGACGCATTTACAGCTGCGTTCAAACCACATCGGCGATTCAGGAGCCACAGAGTTTGCAGAAACTCTTCGATATAATGATACTTTGACCCTTTTAGACTTGCGGGATAATCGGATTGGCGAGTTGGGAAAACATAAGCTCCGACAGCTTAATCCGCGGACGAGTTGCACGCTTAAGTTTCACGAGCAAAGGTAGGCACGTTACATTTAGCATTTAGTCAGTACGGTTTCAAATTTCCATGCTCGTTGGAACTGAAATAACGCGAAGAAAGTTTAAGCCACACGAGAAAGATGTGAATCTGGTTTCGGATAGTTCGTTTTATTTGCAGAACAGTGATTTAGGCCTATGGTTTGCCTAATGAAAGGAACTTACAGTCTAAAACTAGATTATTATTAGATGATTATCTAATGTTGGTTTGCCTGTATCCGGTGGGAGATCAGATTCTGAAGGAGCGGTTAGTGACCGTTGGGAAGTCAGTGGTGGGGTGACAAAGATTCTCTTAAGATTCTGGCTTCTCGGTTCATTTCAGGTTAAGGACGATGCCTACTATTGTTATTGCGCATATGTTTTGCGCATCTCCAGATACTTTCCTATCGGTGATGCTTACTGATGCAAGGATATTTTTCCACGGTTTAAAACTATGCAGAGAAAGTAGATCTTCGTAAGTACTCTTGGTATCCAAAAAGAAAATTAAGGGGTAAGCGTGCATTCTGTACAGATAATTGAGTTTCAAATTGAGAAAGAACGCCATACATTGTTTTGTATTTTAGAGCTTTTTACTAATATTGTTCATGAATTATCTTTGAAAAATGCGTGGTTACCCCCAATCTTCTTTCTGGATTTCAGTAACACTTGTTAAGATCTACCTTTCCTGCATAATCATAATTTGAAGCAAAAATACCTTTGAATTAGTAGGCACCGTCCTTAACTTGTTCATAATTGTAGAGAAAGCAGTTGGCTTTTTAGTGGATTGTTTTTTTCTCATATTCTTGTAAATGAAGCACGCATATTTTCAGTTGGTTACACAACATAATCATTGTTTTGTACTGACGATGTATTTTAGCATGCTACAACCTTTTTCGGCAGATTGCTTTTATAGTGGAGATTTAGGTTGCTCTCGATTGACTTTAGTCTGGGAAAAGAAGAAATACAATACCCCCGACGATTCGTTTGATTGAGTCGCTATTCTGATTTCGGAAATGTGTTCCAAGAACTCTGCTCTAGTGACGCCACTTCTTGGTGTTGCGGCCTTTTCAAAGCAACCAAAAAAGTTCAAGATTTGCCCAGGCGCTTTCTTAATATGTATTTCTAGTTTAGTAACGATTTGGTAACGAAATTTTACTTGCCGTAGAGCTTTTTATTTTGTTTTCTGTCTTACGGAGTCAGATTTTGTACATAGTTACCTTATTATGTACTTATTGACTGAGTGGGAGGGCCGGACGGGAAAATATTTGGCCCGAGGTCATGGCGTATGGACCGAGCGCCAAATATTTTCCTGTCCTTCCCGACCTAAACTCAGTCAATAAGCATTTTATCATATCGGCGGTGTACACTATTCATGAGCACTCAGAATGTGAAGTTTGGACAAAATAAGTAACAAAAATTTACACAGATAGTTCATCAAATACGGTTGCTTGCATTTGCTTTTCTCGCTGTAACTTGGATGTGTAAAAGCGACGAAATCCTCTAAAATCGCATCGCACGGAGCAATACGTGTTCCTAGCAGGGCCGTACGGCTTTTTCCGGCCCTGCTCGCTCTAATGCGTACGGCCCTCGTACGGGCATTTTCCCAATAGTTTTACAATGAAAGCGCGCGCGGGGCCGTACGGGCCCTAATTTACCCTCTATCTTCAGTTATTCCATCCTTTTTCCCGAAAAAAAAAAAGTATAAATACAGGAATCATACTACCCCACTAACTCCCATAATGGCCGCCTCTAAAACGGCCACTTACCTCTGACCCCAAGGTCGCCGTTGTGGAGTAGCCAACTACGCAGACGCTCTTAGATTGGGTGACGAGCCCTAAGAGCGTCTGCCGCAGGAGGCTAGCTGGGGAGAGGTTTGACTGTATTTCTCACGCGTTCTTTTCCAGTTCCACTCGTTTTTGCCCTGTCCTTGTTCCTTTTTGCCCGCCTTTTTGCTTGCAAACGAGATCCTTGAATAGTGTCGGGTTTAAAATGTGGCGGAACCTTGAAAAAAAGACACGAAATGTCGCGCTTTGAAAGGCGAACGGCCAAACGTACTAAAGGGGAGAAAATGTGGGTAATTATTTCTTCCTTCCGCTTGGGTCGTGATCTGTTTGCTTACCGAGTAACTTAAGGTAATTCCCTTGAAATTGTTCAACTATCAAATGTTTTTGGAAACTTGGCTGAATTAAAATTCATGATATGAATATTAATAATGTGAAATAAAAAAAATGGGGTCACCGTGCTTGTTTACGCGTCAGTAGGCTCTTAAAATGGTGTATTTTTACTGGTTGCACGTTAAAAATTGGAATCACCTTCATACAGAATTGAGTCTTGGTTACTTGCAGGCACAAAATTTTATTTTGAAAATAAAGCTTCTTTTATTAACATAAGCAGTATTGCTTCATTTATGCCGTTTTTGATTGCCTGGTTGTGGGAATGGTGCACTTTTTGGGACAGTTCCGTGGTTAGCTTGAAGTCCTCGCCTTGGCCAAAATACACCCAGTACGGAAATGAAGCGGTGCATAATTTGTTAGTGCTTTTTTGTCAGGAATGGTTATATCTAAATAACGAGTAATAAGGTAAGCAAAAAATCTACTTTTGTCCGTATACACCTTATTCCAGGTTTTCTCCGCGTACTCCGGTTTCCCTTCTCCTCAAAAACCAACATTTGACTTGCTTTGCGTTAATTGTTAATTTCAGTTTACAGTTTCCCCAATTAGTGCTTCAGCAATAGAACAACTAACTCGACACTTAAATAAAGTTCCTCTCCTTTCTTTCCTTACCTTTTCACCTTTTTAATCACGTGACCCACTAACAAACAGTTGTTGATGAGATCATTGAACTCCAGCATTCTTGGCCCTAATTAAGAAAAATGTGAATGAAATCGAATGACATAAAATTGAAGTAGATCGAATCAAATGTTTTTTGACGAGAGTGGAAAACGGGAGAATGTATTCGGGGACAAACTCAAGCCACATATGGCGTTGATTCCGGGAATCCAGGCCGGGTGACATCATTAAATTGGTGAAAGGCGAATGAACTTCTCCGCCATCCGCAACGACAAAAGGCGTCTAAAACCCAATGCCCGGCTCCTCAATTATTGTGGTTATGACTACAATGGGTACTTCAAAATAAGGTGAGACACTTTGTGACACATATACAGAAAACCTCAGTGTTAACCCGCTTAGGCAGATAAACAACACTCTGTTTAGGCAGAGAATAACTGCTGGGTTAGGCACTGATATCTAGTGATTAGGTCTAATCGCCGACTCGATGGTTAGCTTTCATAAATTGTCCTGAATTCTGGTGACAACCATATTTAAACTTAGTAAAACTTTATTTTCACACAGAGTTTTTTCTGTTACTAACCCCAATGTGAGGTTGAGATTTTACTATGTAAATTTCTCTTCTTCGTTTAACAGACTAGCTCCAATTTTATACTCTGATTTTCCCTCAACTCCCCACTACACACACAGTATCTTCCCCTCACTTACCCGATTTACTAGAGATTATTATTTCAGTTAGTGGAGAGAAACCCCTTCCTGTAGGGGGATTCTTTCTGCAGCACCACAATCATGCCACAAAGGTTGCTAATCTACTGCTGTTTTTTTTTTTTTTTCGTTTTTTTACTTGATAGTGCTTGATACAACTATCGTAGATAAACAACACTCTGTTTAGGCAGAGAATAACGGCTGGGTTTGGCACTGATCTCTCGTGATTACGTCTGATCGCCGACTCGATGGTTAGCTTTCAGAAATTGTTCTGGTGATACCATATTTTAAACACTTAGTCAAACTTTGATAAGATTGTTTGGTATTTTATATAAAAAAACTAGAACTCCTA
>NC_090871.1:7660781-7663281 GCF_036669935.1 Montipora foliosa
AATGCTAAAATAAGGGAAAAACCGAAACCGTAACACGCACAAAAACCGAAAAACCAAAGTTTCTCGGTGCAAAAACCGAAAAACCGGCCTACAAAACGGCCAAAACCGAAAACCCCAACGCCTCGTCCTTGAGTTGTTCGTAGCAATGGAACAATCATTTCACCTCGACCTGTTCTCTTGAGAACTTTTTAGCTTTCCTCTCCAGTGCTACTCTTTTTGCATACTAGGCCGCATAATTGATTTTTGTTATGAAAGTTGAGAGTTTTCCTACAAGATTCGATAATGCATGGATAACCACATTAAATCATCAAATTTTGCAGAGTCATTTCTTGTCGTCGTGGACCTCGCATCGATTAGCACCATTTTGGTAAGTCAGTACTCACTGTTACTCATTTCGTAATAACACGAGCAAGTAATTTATGTGTGATAGACCAGTTCTGATGACTTTTGCTTTACTTTTTGCTGTTTCTTTTTACTCAGTTTGGATCAAGTGAGTGACTGTATCGGAATTTCTTATATGTTTATTTTCTAAAGTGATCACCGTCACTCATGATCAGTTGCGAATGACGCACCCAAATGATGCACCACAAGAGAGTATGAAGGTAAGAGAGGTAATCCCTCATATTGGCCCTATTCCCATCGTGATCCCTCTTAAGTTATTTTTAGCTCTCCTGCGAGATCCCGTATTCCCACGAGGGTTAACTGATAGCCAATCACATGTTCCCATTTTTACCAATGTTGACAGCTGAGCGAATTCCCACGCAATGATTCGCGTCGTTCGCGAAAATGGGAACATATGATTGGCTACCAGTTAACCCTCGTGGGAATCCCGGATCTCGCAGGAGATCTAAAAATAACTTAAGAGGGATTACGATGGGAATAGGGCCAATATGAGGGATTACCTCCCTTACCTTCATACTCTCTTGTTCACCAGTATTATTTATCCCTTAATTTGTTCTCAGCCGGATTCATTATTCCTGCTCAAAAGGTTTTAAAGAGGAACATTGCAAGGTATTTAGTAATATTAGCTTGATGGGTGTAATAAGTTATTGGTCTGTCGTTGCAAGGTATAGTGAGGAACATTACCATGAGGGGTGTAATAAATTATTTCTTTCTTGTGTGATCGAAGTATATATATGCTGTCCTCCATTATTTCCTTTCACGTCGAGAAAGTAAGTAATGATATATCTTGAATTGTTCGTGAACAGAGAAAGTTTTAGCTTTTAAAGCCGCTTAGATTCAAAATTGAGGGTGTCACAAAGCTAATGACCATTAAGAATGCATTCAATCAGTTTTAGCCATAACAAACCCTTAATGTCTTCTCGCTTTAAGTCTTACTTGAAGCTAAGCAAGACCAGAGCCTCGTATAATGTATACGATTTCTTTACAACTTTGAACCTCGCCGAACGAAACCATTACTTGAAGAGGGGGGCATTGGGGTCTAGCAGAAACCGAAAAACTGCTCAAAAACTCACCCAAAATCAAAAAACGGAAGTGAATTTCGATTAAAACCGAAAGTTTACAGACGCGGATTTCCAAAACCTTAATCAATCTGATACATTAGTGGCACTTGAAGGATACAGACTAAACTGTGTTAATTTCGCACGAGCTCGCGGTTGAGAAAACCAGAAACCAAACAGGCAAAACCGAAAACCGCGTTGGATACCAAATCCGAAAAATCCCTTGTATTTTATTTTACTTTCACGTCGAGAAAGTAAGTAATGATATATCTTGAATTGTTCGTGAACAGAGAAAGTTTTAGCTTTTAAAGCCGCTTAGATTCAAAATTGAGGGTGTCACAAAGCTAATGACCATTAAGAATGCATTCAATCAGTTTTAGCCATAACAAACCCTTAATGTCTTCTCGCTTTAAGTCTTACTTGAAGCTAAGCAAGACCAGAGCCTCGTATAATGTATACGATTTCTTTACAACTTTGAACCTCGCCGAACGAAACCATTACTTGAAGAGGGGGGCATTGGGGTCTAGCAGAAACCGAAAAACTGCTCAAAAACTCACCCAAAATCAAAAAACGGAAGTGAATTTCGATTAAAACCGAAAGTTTACAGACGCGGATTTCCAAAACCTTAATCAATCTGATACATTAGTGGCACTTGAAGGATACAGACTAAACTGTGTTAATTTCGCACGAGCTCGCGGTTGAGAAAACCAGAAACCAAACAGGCAAAACCGAAAACCGCGTTGGATACCAAATCCGAAAAATCCCTTGTATTTTGGCCTAAAACCAAAATCCAAATGCTAAAATAAGGAAAAACCCGAAACCGTAACACGCATAAAAACCGAAAAACCAAAGTTTCTCGGTGCAAGAACCGAAAAACCGGCCTAAAAAACGGCCAAAGCCGAAAACCCCAACGCCTCGTCCTTGAGTCGTTCTCTTGAGGACTTTTTAGCTTTCCTCTCCAGTGCTACTCTTTTTGCATACTAGGCCGCATAATTGATTTTTGTTATGAAAGTTGAGAGTTTTCCTACAAGATTCGATAA
>NC_090871.1:7670781-7675781 GCF_036669935.1 Montipora foliosa
TCACAGATAACGGTACTCACGGAAACAAAAATTGACGATACTTACCCTAATACACAATTTCAGTTGAATGGCTATGTCCTGTACAGAAAAGACCGGAAGAAAGGAGGAGGAGGAGGAGGAGGAGGAGTGATGGCATTTATTTCGTCATGGTTGCCATCAAAAAAGATCATACTACCAATGACTGATAAGACACTGGAAGTTCTTGGAGTTGAAGTTAAGATAAATAAAACCACCAAAAGCCATCGGTGAGAACTACTATAATAAACTAGAAGCTGAACTACATCCTGACACCATGTTATGATATCATTCAATCAAGCAATACTAAACTCAACGACTAGTAACAACTATTGATTCTAAGATGTTCGTGTCCACTTTTAAAAGTGCCGACACAACGCACATGGTTTTCCGTTTTCGGGGTGTCCATGTAAGTCACTCAGGGGCTCCTAAGGGGATCCCCAAAGGTTTCAATATTACAACAAACTATGTGGGCAACTCAGGAAAAACAAACTGTAATCATAACTGGAGACTTAAACCTTGACAGGATGAATCCCAATCGGAGAGAATGTAAGATTCTAACAGACCTGGAAGAGGTGTATGGACTAGAATGCTTGATCAAGGGATCCTACACGCATTACAAATTGTTCGAAAACATTGATTGACGTTATTCTTACAAATAAACCTGATTTGTTCGAAGAAAGTGGTATGGTGTATCCAGAAATTAGCGAACATGGTTTAGTTTATGGCCTTATGAAAGATAAGGTTCATCAGCATCAAAGCAAAATTATTACTTACAGAAGTACCAAAAATCTGGTTGTGGAAAAGTTAAACGAAGACTTGCAATCAGCTCCTTGGCACGTTGGTAAGGTATTTGATGACATAGACGATATACACTTTTTCTGGCAATCACTTTTTACACACGTAGTGGATGAACACCTTCCACTAAAGCAAAGAAAAGTTCGATCAAAAAAGATGTTCCCGTCATGGCAAAAGATTGGAAGGAGGCTATCAAGAAAAAGAGGAAATACGCTAAGCTGTTTGCAAAAAAACAGAAGCGTGGAAAATTTTGAACTGAAAAAGAAATGGAGAAACATAGCCACATCCTGCAGACGAAAAGCTATCAGAGAATACTGGTCAAAGATATCAGTGGACCTTGGGAGAAATCCCTGGAAGTATTACAACACATTTAAGCCCTTTTTAGGGAAAGAAAAAACAGTCAACTCCAACAAACATATTAATATAAAGATAAAAGTAAATCACTTAGAACCTGAACAGAAGAAAGTTGCAGAAGTGACGGGTTAATTATTTTACAACCATGGCAGATGGTATTGAAGTCTGGAATGAAGAGTCCAATGAATGTAAATTTGACGCACATGAGAGTGTTGTCGCTATTGAAAACGTTATGGATGGAAATAGTAATTGTTTTCAGTTCAGAAAGATAAACCAGATGGAAGTGAAAGAACTGTTGGATAAACTAAACGTGTCAAAGGCAAATGGTCCAAGTCTTTTTTCTCCAAAACTCTTGAAATTAGCTTCGCCTGGCATTGCACCATCTATGACCAAGCTTTTTAACACCAGTGTTTATTTGAGAAGTTGGCCCAAAGCCTGGAAAAGTGGTGAGTGGGTATCCGTGTATAAAAAGGGTGAAAAAACTGACGTTAAGAACTACAGACCGGTGACGGTGTTGGATTCAGTAGGAAAAGTATTTGAACAGCTGATATGTAAACAAATTGGTCAACATTATGACACTATACTATCACCATACTTAACCGCGTATCGCAAGACCCATTCCTGAGAAACAACCATGATAAGATTAGTAGAAGACTGGAAGTTGTCATTAGATCGGAATGTGAGCGTAGGGATCTTATCAACGGATATGTCAAAAGCATTTGATTGTTTGCGGCATGCACTTTTGCTGAAGAAACTTCAAGCGTATGGATTTGATGATACAGCCTTGGACATACTAAGATCATATCTCAAGGACAGATCAAATAGAGTTAGATTAGGTTCCATAGTAAGTGATTGGAAACAAGTCAAAAGGGGTTGTCCCCAAGGCTCTTCTCTTGGACCACTAATGTGGAATTTGTATCAAAATGATTTATCACACTTTGTCAAGAGCATTGACTTTTCAATGTACGCAGATGATCACCAGCTTTATGTGTCTGATAATTCTATAAATGCTGTGGAAGACAAGCTCAATACAAATGGAGAAACTGCATCACAATGGTACAAAAATAATTTTCTTCAAGGCAACAAAGATACGTACAACGCGATGCTACTACCTCGAGTAAAAAATGAATAAATTAATATTAACATTCACGGACAAGATATTACCAACCGTAAAAATTTAAAATTAATTGGTGTCACAATAGACAGTGATCTTATGTTTAGGTCACATATACAAGAGATCTGCATAAATACAAGTAAGAACATTGGAGTCCTATCACGTTTAAAGTATATGATTTCTACTGAAACTAAATTTCATTTATATAAATTTGCAATTTTACCCAATCTGACCTACTGCCATGTAGTTTGGAACTTCTGTACTAAATCAGATCGAAGAAAACTGGAAAGGATTCAAGAGCGTGCTCTCCGCATTGTATTTAAGGGAAAATCAGCCACATATTAAGAACTCCTTGAGAAAGCTAAATTAACTACTCTTTATAACCGGAGGCTTTAAGATATAGCTATAATGATGTATAAAGTGAAATACAAACTATTGCCTAGTTATGAAGTGGACATCTTCGAAGAAAATGAAACCAGATAATTATCAGCTTCGTAATGAAAATGATTTTAAGGTTCCAAGATTTCAATCTGTGAGATATGGGAAGCACTCTTTGCGATACCAGGGTCCATATTTGTGGTCCAAATTATCTCGTGCTGATAAATATAGCGATAACTTGAATCTTTTCATCAAAAAAATAAGACAAAAAGACTTAGCTAACATGCTTGATGACAGTTGTGAAAATTGTCATTTATGTTTATTTTAATTTTTAATCTCGTAGGTTTTAATTAATATTCTTAATTTATTCATAATTTTAATAATATTCTCTATATTCATCAGCACGAGGCTATTAACTTAAGAAATTTTGTGATCATTGTCATTTATGTTTTATTTTGATTTTTAATCTTATAAGATATAGGTTTTACTAAATTCATGGGCTATTAACTAAAGGAAATTTTTAATATATAAATATTTATTAGCTTTATCGTAGTGTCCCCAATAGGCCTTATTCACGATAGCCGCCATGTTGGTTTTCAAATTGTCATGCAAATTAGCCATGTGTTATGCTGGGGGCAAACATTGAAAAAAAAGCAAATTGCGGAAAATCGGCTCAACGAAATATTGAAATAACATTGCAAAAACTCCATTTTAGTATTTAGAATTAAGTTCTTTTATTTTTTTTTGTATTTTATTTATTTTTATTGTTTACGTTTAGTAATAACAAAACAAATGACTACATTAGGACAACACTAAGCTACAACACACACACGCACAAACTACATTAAGGCTACCTAAGCTGATAACAACAAGCTGAGAATATTAAGTTAACACGTTTCGACGAGGCCGCGAGGGTTGTGAACACTTCTGCAATACGTTATTGCCCTTGTCTACAATACTTGCCCCACGTTTGAGGATGAAAAGCCAAACTCTTTCCACTTTTTGAAATAGCAGTCTCCAACTCATAAACCGCTTTAATTCTGGAAGTAACTACTCGGAGAGATGGTACGAGAGCGTTGATTCTACAATAATATACGTACTGCTTAGCAATAAGCAGGACGTGATTAAAAAACAAGAAATCGTCTTTGCTTTCCCAACTACCAAAAATTATATCCGCCTTAGTAAGTAAATCTACTTTAACACCAAGATCATTAAGCCAGTCCGAGAGATCCTTCCAGAACGAGAGAACATAGGGGCAGGAAGTAAACAAGTGCTCTAGAGATTCGTCCGCATCTTCACAAAAGGAACAGTCAGATGATAGTTTTATACCAACCTTTTTCAAATAGACATTAAGTTCTTTTATGATAAAAGGTGTTTATAAAAACGTTGAAACTAATCTAGATAAAAATTATTAACAACTGAATTTTCGACTGCAAACTGCATCTTCATCAGAGTCGAAAATTCAGTTTTTAATAATTTTTTATGTAGATCAGTTTCAACGTTTTTATAAACACCTTTTCTCATATAATGGATACTGATCGCCCATCAAGTATTTATTAAGTTCTTTTTATAAAAATGTTATATCTTTTGATTGCCTTTGACATTTTGACTTTCTACTTCGTTATCTGCTCATTTTTCACTAAAAAAACGTCGAAGTAACTTGTGTAGTGATTGTATTTTACTGCTTAGGTGATAAACATTCAATGAACGTGAAACAAATCATCTGTGTGGCTAAGGTATTCGTTATAACCTCTCGAACTTGTGTTGTTTGCCCCCTCAGAAATGTATGGCTAATTTGCATGATTTTAGCGAATCCAACATGGCGGCCATCGTGAATATGGTCTATTAGCCACTAAGCTAAATACTCAAGACACTTGAATAAAGGTTTTCTTGTTGTTGACTTCTGGTGCCTGAAATAAGTACCAACCGAATACACATGAGGTCCCATGTGGCGAAACACTAGCAGGACCTTGTTAATTGAAGCTCCAGCCATCAAGATTGAAAAACTCAATAACAAATTGCCAACGGGAGACTTCCCACCTGGAGGAGGTGGCTGGGAATTCCATATATACATCTTGTTACATCTTGACAATTTTGTGTCACAGCGACCATAGTGTCGTTCTGCTGCATTGTTGCTGATGGCCCCCTCTCTTTACATTTGAAACAAAACGGAGTGAACAGTTGTAGCAGCACGCTGTAAAATACAATGAACTTGGGTTCCTCAAAAGCTAGGGTGTCTGGATCGACTCTGGAAAATTAAGTGCAAAATGTTCATAAATAACTTGCAAAAATTGTTGGCATACATGTAAGGAGCAAGGGTGGCACAGTCGGTTAGTGCGCG
>NC_090871.1:7680781-7683281 GCF_036669935.1 Montipora foliosa
ACGAACCTAACCGAAGCGAATCGTAAAATTTCTAAGCGAAAAAATGAAACTTACAACGAAATTTAAACCTAAAAAGCGCAAACAATCATACTTAAATCAATTTAACGCAAATTCCAATCCCTTTTTGCGCATTAAAGACTCTATAAACGTCGCCGTGAAGTGAATTTTGCGATGTCATAACTTGTACTATGGCCTAATTTCAGAGATTTAACTTCTTACTAAGCCTTAAAAAAACATGGATAAAGCAGTTTTGAGCATAATTCAATCGCTTATTACGTTTAAAACGGCTCTGTGAAGTGAATTTCTGAATGTCATAAATGTACTATAGGCTACTCTTTGCGAGCATTTTCATATATGCCCGCCGTAAATCTAGCGTGAAAATCAATTTTCAAAATGGTTTAATTTCAAAGATTTAACTTCTCACCAAGTCTTTAACCGTAGTTAAAGTAGTTTTAAGCATATTTCAATCGCTTATTACGTTTTAAACGGCTCCGTGAAGTGAATTTCTCAATGTCATGAATTTACTTTAGTATACTTTTTGCGGGCATTTTTATGCCGAGTAATCTAAAGTGAAAATCGATGTTCCAAGTTAACCTAATCAATTCACAGATCTATCTTCTCACCAAGCGTTAGACCGTAGATAAAGCAGTTTAAGCTTATTTCAATGGCTTATTACGTCTTAACGGCTCCGTGGAGTGAATTTTTCAATGTCATAAATGTACTATAGTATAGTTTTTGCGGGCATTGTTGTGCCGGGTAATCTAGAGTGACAATCGATGTTCAAAATTGGCCTTATTTCACAGATCTGTTTTCTCACCAAGCGTTACACTGTAAAAATCCGACATCCGAGTTTGAAAATCCGACATCCGACTTGTGAAAATCCAGCATCTGAGTTGTGAAAATAATGCTAAGACAGAGCAAAGTTCAACCAACAATATGGAAACGTTTCATTTATGACGTTTTCTCACTATGGGACGTAAATTATGAAACAGGAAATCAACCTGGCACAGAAGGAGAACACTTTCCTAGACACAACAGTATGCAAGGAGAACGATTCGAAAAAGAATGTATTTACGATATCAAGACATGTCACAAGCAAACTGAAACCATCCAATACACGTATTTTATCTCTTGTCACCCGCCAGGTGCCAAGAAGGGTTTTATTAAAGGAGGGCCATTAAGCTCCTCCAAACAAACTCTTGAAAAACAACATTTGAGGACGAACTATCTCGATTTATAGCCCGCCTTGAAGAGCGAGGCTACCCAAAACATCACTTTTTCTGGAAGGCAGTCGGCACTTAAAAAGAAGTCAAAACCACCTACCATTTGTCACAACGTACAACCACCCAGCACTGTCAAATATTAAAACAACACTGATGCGCGAATGCAGATTTATTCATAACTAGCCATTATGGGCAAACGTGGGCAGCATGTGGTCGGCTTGGCAGGATTAGCTTGAAGGGCTTCTGTGTGAATGAGACCACAATTGTGTATAACAGCCAGAAGTCAGGCTACTTAGCCAAGTGCTGGAGCCTCACTCAAACTCAAACGTATTTAAGAAATCTCCTATTTTGTCTACTCAAGCCCGAGTTTCAATTTGGAAATTTATTGAGGACGCGTCAGTCAGTCACAAACAAATCATGATTACATCCTAGGACCATGACTAACACGTGAAGGATGATCGTGTCTGCCGTTTCGCTTTTCCCTTTCATCGGGATCTTGTGCTGCTGCATTACGTGAGGAATACGTTTCCAGCCCATAATGGCTGGTTTTGAATAAAACTGCATTCGAGGATCAGTGTTGTTTTAAGATTTGACAGTTCTGGGTGGTTGTACGTTGTGACAAATGGTAGGATTTTCTCGCTGGTTTGGATTTTTTTTAAAATGCCGACTGCTTTCCAGAAAAAGTGATGTTTTGGGTAGCTTCGCTCTTCAAGGCGGGCTATAAATCGAGTGCGTCCTCAAATGTTGTTTTTGAAGAGTTTGTTCGGAGGAGCTAAATGGCCTCTCCTTTAATAAAACCCTTCTTGGCACCTGGCGGGTGACAAGAGATAAAATGCGTGTATTGCGGGTTTCAGCTTGTGATATGCCTTGGGTGTAAATACATTCTTTTTCGAATCGTTCTCCTTGCATACTGTTGTGTCTAGGAAAGTGCTCTCCTTCTGTGCCAAGTTTATAGTTGGGTAGAAGTACCTAGCTTACGCAATGAACAGGTTGACTTCCTGTTTTATGATTTACGTCCCATAGTGAGAAAACGTCATAAATGAAACGTTTCCATATTGTTGGTTTAACTTTGCTTAGTTTTAGCATTATTTTCACAACCCAGATGTGGGATTTTCACAAGTCGGATGTCGGATTTTCACAACTCGGATGTCGGATTTACAAGTCGGATGTCGGATTTTTACAAGTCGGATGTCGGATTTTCAACAAGTCGGATGTCGGATTTTCAGCAAGTCGGATGTCGGATTTTTACAACTCGGATGTCGGATTTTTACAACTCG
>NC_090871.1:7688281-7695781 GCF_036669935.1 Montipora foliosa
CTGTGATAAAACTCCAAGTGTCGTAACAACGAGGAGGTCAGGCGACATGCCATCAAATGTTGGCCGCGTTATCTTCTGAGGAACTGCTAATAACAGGCTATTATATATATTCGAGCTAATCAGGTCATTAAGATAAGATGGTGCTGATCCATGAACTGATTTAAATCTTAATTAAACCTGATTTGATAGGCAATGAAGTTCGTAGAGAGCTAGTATAGGACCAAAAAACATGGATTAACCAGGTATCCAGCCAAAAAAATTATGACGAAAAACAGGCGATTGAATCTCCGATTCTGACATTGGATAGATTTAGACCTGAAATAAAAATTATGAGTTTGACGTCAATTGCAGAAAATTGAATATTACATTCTTAATGACATCCCCTCCTGTCTTTTTGGTGTCAGTTACATACCGTCAGGCACAGTGGCCTCATGGTTAGAGTGCTTGACTCCGGATCAAGTGGTTCGGGTTGGAGTCCTGGCAGGGGACATTGTGTTGTGTTCTTGGGCAAGACACTTTACTCTCACAGTGCCTCTCTCCACCCAGGTGTACAAATGGGTACCAGCGAAATTCTGGGGGTAACCCTGCGATGGACTAGCATCCCATCCAGGGGGGAGTATAAATACTCCTAGTTGCTTCATGCTAAGGAAACTGGAAATAAGCGCCGGCCTGATGGGCCACTCGGCTCATAAGCAGTGACTTTATTTATTTTTTTTACATACCGGCAGCAAATTTCCTGCCAGCCAAGCATATCTTAGGAACTTTTAAGTAGCTTTCGATAAGAAAGATGAAATAGGATGCCATCATTTTCCTATAGGCTGTTTTTCCCTCATTACATAATAGAATTTCTATTTTTAATGTTTCTCAATTATTATTGTATGAAACGCTCTTAGTCTGTTAAATGCCCTAGTATTTTATCATATTATGGGCTACATTCCTATTTATTCTGTAAAAACTATCTCCATAAGAAAAAAATCATTCCTTTAAAAACCCCGGTAAAGAAAGGCATTTTCTTTCGAAATACTGGCTTAAGATAGTTATTCCTTCACTGTTCAATTTATTTTGCTGTGCCGGTTTAGCATCATGTAGTCAGGGCATTAAACCTATTGTGTTTTCGTTCATTTATCTTCTAGAGGCATCCCAGATTTCTAAGGAAACCTTCCTGGTTCTGAATATCAAGAATGGCAGATAGAAAGTTGGACGTTTTAGAGTGGCACATGCAAGAACTTAGCATTGCAAGAAAAGAAGGAGACCAACAAGGTGAGGGTTTGGCTTGTTTCAATCTTGGTAGATACTATCAGGGCACAGCTGATTTTCATCAGGCCATAACAAATTACACAGAAGCATTAGCCATTTTTAAGGAAATGGATTTCAGGGCCAGAAAAGGAGTCGCCTATGGCAATCTCGGCAATGCTTATCAAAGTCTTGGTGATTTTAGGCAAGCCATAGCGTACCACAATCAACATCTTAGTATTGCAAAAGAACTGGGGGACAGGGCTGGAGAAGGAAGAGCCTATTGTAATCTCGGCAACGCCTATCAAAGTCTTGGTAATTTTAAGAAAGCCATAGCGTACCACAATCAACATCTTAGTATTGCAAAAGAACTGGAGGATAGGGCCGGAGAAGGAAGAGCCTATGGCAATCTTGGTTGTGCTTATCGAAGTCTTAGTGACTTTAAGCAAGCCATAGCGTACCACAATCAAAGTCTTAGTATTGCAAAAGAACTGGAGTATAGGGCCGGAGAAGGAAGAGCCTATGGCAATCTCGGCTGTGCTTATCAAAGTCTTGGTGATTTTAGGCAAGCCATGGCATACCACAATGAAGATCTTAGTATTGCAAAAGAACTGGGGGACAGGGCTGGAGAAGGAAGAGCGTATGGCAATCTCGGCAACGCTTATCAAAGTCTTGGTAAATTTAAGCAAGCCATAGCGTACCACAATGAACATCTTAGTATTGCAAAAGAACTGGAGGATAGGGCCGGAGAAGGAAGAGCCTATGGCAATCTCGGCAACGCGTATCAAAGTCTTGGTGATTTTAAGCAAGCCATGGCATACCACAATCAAGATCTTAGTATTGCAAAAGAACTGGGGGACAGGGATGGAGAAGGAAGAGCATATGGCAATCTCGGCAACGCTTATCAAAGTCTTGGTAAATTTAAGCAAGCCATAGCGTACTACAATGAATATCTTAGTATTGCAAAAAACCTGGGGGACAGGGCCGGAGAAGGAGGAGCCTATGGCAACCTCGGCAATGCTTATGACAGTCTTGGTGATTTTAAGCAAGCCATAGCGTACCACAATCAACATCTTGGTATTGCAAAAGAACTGGGGGACAGGGCCAGAGAAGGAGGAGCCTATGGCAATCTCGGCAACGCATATAAAAGTCTTGGTGATTTTAAGCAAGCCATAGCATACCACAATCAACATCTTAGTATTGCAAAAGAACTGGGGAACAGGGCCGGAGAAGGAACAGCCTATGGCAATCTTGGCTGTGCTTATCAAAGTATTGGTTATTTTAAGGAAGCCATAGCGTACCACAATCAAGATCTTAGTATTGCAAAAGAACTGGGGAACTGGGCCGGAGAAGGAGGAGCCTATGGTTATCTCGGCAACGCTTATAAAAGTCTTGGTGATTTTAGGCAAGCCGTAGCGTACCACAATCAAGATCTCAGTATTGCAAAAGAACTTGGGGACAGGGCCGGAGAAGGAGGAGCCTATTGCAATCTTGGCTGTGCTTATCAAAGCATTGGTGATTTTAAGCAAGCCATAGCGTACCACAATCAATGTCTTAGTAATGCAAAAGAACTGGGGGATAGAGCCAGAGAGGGAAGAGCCTATGGCAATCTCGGCTGTGCTTATCAAAGTCTTGGTGATTTTAAGCAAGCCATAGCATACCACAATCAACGTCTTAGTATTGCAAAAGAACTGGGGGATAGGGCCGGAGAAGGAAGAGCTTATTGCAATCTCGGCTGTGCTTATCAAAGTCTTAGTGATTTTAAGCAAGTCATAGCGTACCACAATCAACATCTTAGTATTACAAAAGAACTGGGGGACAGGGCCGGAGAAGGAACAGCCTATGGCAATCTCGGCTGTGGTTATCAAAGTCTTGGTGATTTTAAGCAAGCTATAGCGTACCACAATCAACTTCTTAGTATTGCAAAAGAACTGGGAGACAGGGCCGGAGAAGGAAGAGCCTGTGGCAATCTCGGCAACGCTTATCAAAGTCTTGGTGATTTTAAGCAAGCCATAGCATACCACAATCAAGATCTTACTATTTGCAAGGAAACAAAGGACCCAATAGGGCTGGCAATCGCATGTTATCATATTGGTCATTTTTATGAATTTTTTGACTCCCTTAGCAAAGCTCTTAATTACTATCGTCTAAGCATTCATTATTTTGACGAAACAAGGCATCTTCTTCAGGCAGAGGATACATGGAAAATTAGCTTTCGTGACAAAAATGGGTTTGCATATACCACTGTGTGGACAGCACTTTTAAAGAATGAAGAGGTTGATGAGGCTTTGTATGCTGCTGAGCAAGGACGAGCACAGGCTTTGGCAGACATTTTGAAGATGCAATATGGCGTTGATGAGAAACCTAGGTTAAAGGTAACTATCCCTTTGCTTATGAAAGATATACCTTCACAAACTGTTTTCACAGCACTTGAAGGGAACACGATCAGCTTCTGGTTGCTAAGAGAAGATATCGGGATAAATTTTAGACAAAAGAAAATCGAAAATGGAAGTGCCGACTCTCTGATGAAAAGTCTTCTCAAACAGATCAATGCGGGGACTGTTGTACGATGTGAGAATCGTTTTCTTGACAGACAATGCAGCGACTTTTCGAGCAGTAGGGATGGTGTTGAAGAAACCGTTCAGTCCTTGAGCTTCTCTTTGCAGCCTTTGTATGATGTCTTAGTCAGTCCTATTGCAGATTTGCTCCAGGGTGATGACTTAGTCTTAGTTCCTGATGGTCAACTTTGCCTGGCTCCCTTATCGGCATTGAGCGACTCTGTCAGGATCCGTGCAGTTCCCTCACTGACTGCCTTAAAATTGATCTCTATTGCACCTGACAACTTCCAAAGTAAGAATGAAGCGCTGCTTGTGGGCGATCCGTACTTGAAGGAAGTCACTTATGGCAACGGTCAACCCATGTATGGACAGCTGCCATGCGCGAAAAAAGAGGTGGATATGATTGGAGAACTTCTGCAGACCGTGCCTCTTACAGGGAAAAATGCAACTAAAGTTGAGGTGCTGAATAGAATGAAGTCAGTTGCCTTAATCCACATTGCTGCACATGGAGATCCCAAATTTGGAGAAATTGCTTTGGCCCCAAATCCCGAACGCACATGTCAGATCCCCAAAGAGGAAGATTACATGTTATCATTGAGTGATGTTCAAGGAGTTCGTCTTCAGGCAAGACTGGTTGTGCTGAGTTGCTGTCATAGTGGCCAGGGAGAAGTAAAATCTGAGGGTATTGTGGGAATAGCCAGGGCTTTCCTGTGTGCTGGTGCCCGGTCTGTACTGGTGTCACTCTGGGCAATCGACGACAAGGCGACCTGGACGTTCATGGAGAGTTTCTACCAACACTTGGCAGATAGAAAAAGTGCAAGTACAGCTCTTCACCATGCTATGAAATCTCTTCGGGAGACAAAGAATTATTCCGCCATAAAATACTGGGCGCCATTTGTGCTAATTGGCGATGATGTCACCTTTGAATTTGGGCAACACGAGCTCAAAAAGAATGGTAAGTGCTATTTAAATAGAACTTTAATGACTGAATCGCTGTACTTTGTACATGTTTTTAATCAGGAAGTTGTCGAAAAAAGCAGGTACGTTCTTCACAGTTAAATGGCTTTAAAAACGGTTGCCAGAGTGGTTATTTTTACTCTAACTGCTTGGCTAATACCTGGATTAAATAATGTCTGCATTCACCAAGTAAGCTACTTTAGCTTCCTGCAGAGAGCTAGCTGTTTGAGCCGTGTTATGATGGACTGACAGTGAAGCTGATCGGTGATTGCCGGTTGCTTATGTCAAGTGAAGTGAGCTATTGAGGTCCTCAAGTGTACATGTCAAAGTAACACTGAATAGGAATTGTTGCTATTAACTAAGCACAAACAGTTAAATCACTGTGTTTTTTTTTTCAGAAACGATGTTCAAAAAGTGAAAAACCTACTTGGACTCTGATACGTCAATTTGTTATTTTCCTTTCTTTGATTATATGAGTTATTGAAAACAATTCAATCATTGATACCTCAGTAACAGCCAGACACAAGATATCATGCCAATTATAGTTAAAGTACCATGAGATTTCAGTAGTATTAAGATACTGTCCGAGTCCTTACATTCGTGCCTTGTTTTGTAAGCATCTGTACCTGGATTAGTTAATCACTTGATAGAAATCAGGAACTTGGCAAAATGGTTTGCTTTAATGACTGAGGATCTAGCCGTCGTTTTATTTTGGCCCTTGAAAATACTTGAAAATAACTCCAAGCTTTTGCAGTATGTTTTTCGGGTGACAAGTATACTCTTTAGTTCGCTATGCCAACTTTCCATTTACAATATCATTAAGTGACAGTCTCGGGGTATGTGTATTTTCTGTGTTTCTGTAAGGTTGGCCAAAGCTAAATAAGCAAATTAATTGTTTTGGGATGCAAATGTCTATAAGCTAAACAACAACTTAGGAAAGTAGAAATGTTTGAAAATTGCAAATTTTAATGTAGCATTCACATTTAAATGATATGGAAATTCTCGAGGGGAAGAATTCCGTTGATCATTTTCTTGTCCGTCAATAATCATCGCCAATGGCAAACGTGGGCACAGATTGGCTACCATAATGACTACAACGAAAAGTGTTTTAATGAGTTTTAAAACACCCGGCTAAAAAAAATTCTACCACTTTTTGTTATTTTCTTTTTTCCCAAAAACTTCAAGCTTGCTCACAATCCTTTTAAATTCATTAGCCAATAAAGGACACATGTATTCTCTGCTAGCAAAGGTATGTTTTGTCTCTCAGGCAACTGTACAGTTTCCCTGCTAGAAGAGGCCTCTTTTCTTTTGTGCTTGTTGGGCTGACAAATACGGGAAAGAGACCTTTGCCATGGGTCGAGATTCACTGTGTTGAGCATGCAAGGGGGTTACTTAGCGACAGAATCCTCACGTGATACTTCATGTTGTGTGGGCTCACTTAACAGCAGTGGAATTACTGTAAAGCAATGCGCGGGACACAGTGGGCTCAAGTCACAGTCGGCAAACATTTCATGGAGCTTGTGGTTTGAAGAGTGCTGACCCATGGCAGAGGTCTCTTTTCTGTATTGGGCAGCCCAGCGAACGCAGAAGAAAAGAGACCTCTTCTAGCAGGGAACTGTACAGTTTAAATGATCGAAACAAAGTTATGTCGACAGCAAGATGGAGTTGTCAATGTCTTTCCTGATGGGGTTGTTGGAGGTCTTTTTGAACAAGTCTTCTTCAGTATTAGTTTCAGCTCTAACCGAATGAAAGTTGGAATTTGATTTCTGTTCTGATGCAGATGGTTCCAGTTAAACGATCAACCTCCAAAACAGGCATTTAATGGTTGTAACGGGCATTTCGTCATTCCAAATGTAACCTCATTTACCTTTAGTTCTTAGATGATTCAATTGTAATACCCTGGCCGTCTTCTACAGTACACCAATTTTTTGTTGCTTGATTCAATGATCTGGAGATATAACAAATATCTTGCTAACTTTGTCTTCTCAGGCAGAGCTGTAAGTTACGTTGCCTGTTTTTAAGTTCAGTCTGTTTATGTCTCGAGGTGAAAACTTTGAACTAGAGAAAAAGGTGGCCATAGGCAACAGTTCCGCAGGCCAACTCGAATAGTAAAAGGTGTACACTGGTCAAATTGGAAGAGATTACAATTGATGCGGCCAGTCTGCAGTGGAAGAGGGGCAGTCACTTTCAGTACGGCCGGCCCCATGAATTCTATGATTTAGAGGGAGTGAAAAAGACCAAAACGGTGGAGAAAATTTAAAAAAGCCACGATGTGACAATTGTCAGCTGAAACTAGTGTCATACCCGAGCTCCAACAAGTCTCTCCAGTTTCAATTCTGTAGTCCGAAGTCCACAGTCCCCATTTCGGGACCCAATAACAGGTTTAAGTGCGATCGTGGATATTTGTTTACATTTAAAACTGTTGTTAACAGCATTGATTCCAATCAAAACCAGAAAACAGATGCTTTTCTTAACAATACTAGGAGAATTATAAAATTACGATATCTGTTCAGAGTCATACAATAACCGGATAATGCATTGCGTGCAGCGATAACACAAAAACTCGTTTTCGGTCACGCACACAATTCTTTAGTACACATTTCCCTGTTAATCTGCCACGTAGTCTTTCGTGGTTTAGTGGTCATTGCGATTCCCTCTGAAGGAAGAGACACAGAGTTTGATTCCATCCCACTTGATCTGTCTTCTACAAGACACGACCTGAAAAAAAAAAAAAAAAAGTTTAAAGTCCAGA